>NC_089216.1:18845528-18930528 GCF_963930695.1 Labrus bergylta
CTTTACATGGTATTTGTTACAGGCAGGAGTCAGACTCTTTGATTTCTATGCCCTGAACGTCACAGCCCGCCCTGCTGACCCCATTTGTGGATCCCCATTCTCTTTAATGTGCTGCTGCCCTGCAGAAATGGGGTCTAGCTCATAAAAATCGGAGGTTTACAGGGTGACTCTGAAATTGAGTGTAACACAAGCTCAATCCAGCTCTGATCTCTCCGTCTGTAGAGTGGATGTGTGAGCAGAGTGCGAACAAGCATCGATCAGTTATTATAACCTATGTTTAGTGCTCCATTGTTGATGACTTTTCGCTGTCGTCCTGGCGATGACAAGTGTTTTTTTTTTCATGTGAAGGAGGTTAATAGCATTATTTCACAGATCAGGTCGCAGTCTGAACAATAATAACGACAGGAAATCAATCATGTTATTACCTCATCAGAGTTCTCTTTACATAGAAAGGAAGAAAAACATGGAGCGGGAAAAAAAAGAAAGACTTTTTCTGTGCTTGCATAAACACAGCTATTATCTTGGTAAATAATTATACACAGTGTGTGTGAATGTTGATTACAGCTTCCCCCTGTTGTGTGTAAGGGTGGGGAGAGGGGGAGGAGGGGGTGGCATTCACTCATCAAATATGGATGAAATGGATGTTGGTATTTTTTATTGTGGCACTTAATAATGGCCTTCAGTAAACAATCAGAGCAGGCATGATGTTATATGGTGAGTGTAGCTGCTTGGCAGGGAGGTAAACAGTTGTTGGTTTGCATGTTGTCTGTGTGTGTGTGAAGCAATGATTATGCTTAGAACTGAAAGCAACATATTGATACCCTTCAATCTGGGGGGGGGGGGGGGGCGAGGCAGGGGTCCCAAATCACCACCTGTGCATTCAATTTTATTCAACATTACTCATCAGTGCTTGAGTGTACGTAACAGCCCCCTGAAAGTGATCCTATGAGAGGGAGGCTGACGGTGTTGTGCTGTCTGTGACTCACTCACAGGTGGAGCCTTAAAGTAAATATTGACGGTACACCCTCTCCCTGAGCAGCGTTACCAAGAGCACGCACACTGAACGTCTGCCTCAAGCATCCAGCCAACATTCTCTATGACGACAGCAGCGTCTTGTGCTTTCTTATAGGGACACCCAGTTTCTGCACATACTCACACTCTGTGATCTGAGCTGTTACTAGATGTGCGATTGGGGGGTGGGATAAAAGCTTGTGGAATTTCAACACTTGTAAAATAGTCATAAAACTCAGACAGTACTTTTAAGGAATAAAAAGTATACTCTTGTTTTTACTCATGCTGCTACAGGCTGGCACAGTGGTTAAAAATCTGACCTCAGATGACAGCTGTGCGTGCATTTGTCTGTATGCAGCACTGTCATCCTGTGTACACAGTGCTGGGCACAATGACACTCACAGGCCCACAATCCCCCTTACTTAGCAATATGTTTATCACCCTGCCATAGATTTCCTCTCAAGCTGGATGATGAGTTGGAGCCGGCTGCAAACAGGCACACACCCAATTACAGGGTGAGTTTAGCATGCAGGAATCATCGACCCACAGAGCGCAAACACAAACCACAGACAGTGAGGAGGGGAGGAGGAAAAAAAAAAAAAGACCTGTAATACCAGAGTGACTAACCCCTTGATCCGCACTTGATCTCTGCTTGTCTTCAAAAGGAGGGATCAGTGTCAGGCTAAGGTCAGAAAGTAAAGGAGGGGGCCTATGGGGAGTGGGGATGAGTTCTAGCCCTCAAATACAAGATAAGAACAAGTTCAAGCCGAGGACAAATTGGCGAGTAGGAATGAAGAAAATGAGGAGTAAGTTCTATCATACATGGATGCTTGTAAAAAATGGCGGATGCGTTCAATTTAATTTATTAGTACAGTATGCAAAGCTGCTGGAAATCAAAATCGAAATAAGGCCCAGCATTGATTGTTTTTGGACTATCTCGATGTTTTTACCAGAGGTGGGACTAGCAGGGTAACTCATGATACAAAGATACATTGCACATGGTAACAAGACAGTAATTCTGTGGTCTATGATTTAATGCAAGACAATTACATAATGATACATAAAAAGTGAATTCATCACAAAGTGTAGGATTAGAGTTATCCACCGATGCTGTTTGGGTTGTTTTTCAACTGGAAGTGATCAGACGTACGGCCATGATCTGTACAAAACCATTGAAGTTTGGTTATTTTTATCCTAAGCGTGTGTCTGGTTGAAAAAAGCTAAACTTTTATGAACGCCTCCGCACTTATCACTGTGATTTCTTCTTCACCCACTAATCAAAATCAAGAAGAGGCGGGGTAAACAACGATGGCAGAGGGGAGAGTCCTCGTCTTATCGAGGGTACAATTCTCAAGTTTAGAGCAGCTGCTAATGCCAGGACGCGGATCCTGAACGTTGCTTTCATGGTTTCTTATCTCTCCATTAGTGCCCATGTCCATAGGATCATGTTTGTGCATGTGTGTGTATTTCAGCCTCTGTGTGTAATACAGCCTTTACCCTCTTACTGACAATAACTAGCTTCGTAGCATGTAGCTGGTACTGGCTGATAAAACTTATGTAACTTGCTTGTCCTTCATCTTTCACTGAATCATTTTTCAAACACTTCTAAATTACAATAGTGGGATTTCAAAATAGACTTCAGACACTCGACTGCCTTGAAATTGTTCCGGATGTCTCTGCAAAAGCCAGCTAGACAAGGACATGGTGCACATGTGGCAGTGATAGTTGAAACATTATGTAAACCTACATTCCTGCTCCATGCCTACAAAAGGATAGTTATGTCGTAGTCAAGTCTGCAGGTAGAAAAAAGAAAAACAGCAATGTGAGATTGTACAAATGTTTTAGCACATAGTTTGAACCTGTCACTTGTTCTTTGGTAAAAACAAAGTTTCACTCTCAGTGTTGTGAAGAAGTGCAACAGCAGACACTTATAAACAGAAAGCCGTCTCGAGTCACTAATTACCATTCAAGAATAACTTATGCTTGCTGAATGCAGTGGTGTTTATTTTAAAAAGCCATTACATAAGGTAATGAATATGCGCAGACTCTGGGGGCCAGCAGCTTAGTGTTTACTCTGCTTTTAAAGGGTGCTGCTTGCATTTGGGCTCATTATATGCTGCTTTGTATTCAGGGTAAAAGAGGGTGATAGTAATTCGAGGATCTGTGATGTATGGAGTGAATTAGGGCGGTGACTCACGATACGCAGCAGACTGCTGTAGAGAATTTTTTTAAACATAATTCTGCTTTGAAAGGACTGACCTACAGTGTACCTGTGAGGGAAAGCTTGAAGCAGGAACAGACCTTTTGTAATGCATTTGATCAGCTTCTGGAGGCCTCTCAGAGTGTGTCAATCACTTGTACTTTCTTCTTTGTGTAATGTCTAAAATAATATGGTGCTTTAAAATACTTAGCCTCTTGTTTAGCTTGATGATTCTGCAGTCAGACTTCTCTGACAGCAAGGTTTCGGATCAGATCACAGGAGAAATCCTGCACGATTGTAAGTTTTGTCTTCTACTGAATCTCAATTTTGTACACACTGTTTGAAACGACTGTTGTGTGAAGCAGAGGGAGCATTGCATCATTTGATGTCTTGTGATCTCTTGCACAGCTTGTTGTTGAGAAAAAAAAAACCTTGAGCAGAAAGCTGAACAAGTCTGACCGAGAAAAAGTGTTGTTGTAGAGCAATCGGCACAGGTTGTTCAGCAAGAACTGAAGGTGAGATTTTAATTGACTTTTTATATTGACTACCTGTTAATTGCTGATTTTTACTGTATCTAATGTGCCAACTATAGCACGCTGGCGGGCTACCTTTTTTCCACTGCTTGGCAACACTGTCAGCTGCTCTGTCTTTTGTAGGCTCCTCTCATCAGCTATAGTAGTCCTGCACAATCTTGTAACCCATCGGCTACCGTCTGACAATGTCACAGGGGTCTAACCTCTGAGAGCAACAGCCACTGTCTCGGGGACTTCTGGTGTTCAGTAGCTATGGGTTCATACAGATCAAGACTTCTCTTTCTCTGCACTGCTCATTATTCACCAACATGAACATGTCGGTTTATTGAGATTTATAATAATTATAATGAGCGAAGATGTTATTTTAAAACTCCACATGTCCAAAAGTATCTAAGTATGGCAAATTTAGACAACCTTAATTGATCGAGGGACTAGATTGTAATTGGTTCATGTTGATATGTTAAACATGTTAGATATCACCATGGCAACAATGACTCTGCTAGCCATTCAGGAGGTTTGATGACTGTACCTCTAGGGCGAACATAAGCATAAGATCCAGTACGACCATCACCAGTCTGGGGAAAGATAATGGGGATACATTGTCCTCTAACTTATGTAATCTTTGCCTGATTTAACAGAGACATACAAAGTCTTGGATGTTAGACTGGGAATTATGGTTGTGCTATGGAAAGGGCAGGTACCCTGTGGAAATATACCAGGTGGAGGTATATGGGTATATAGCTGGGGCTTAGCATGGCTACCACGTTCCCTACTCTGACACCTAATTTGCCCTAACATTTCAGCAAAAAGGTCAGACAACCCTCTGCCCAAGTTTATGAATAGTGTATGGGGCCTGTGTCTGACAGAGAGAGGAAACAGCGAACAAGGCAGGTAGAAGGTCTCTTCATTGACTTAGCTTAAGAGAGAGAGGAGGGAGGCTGCTCTTGTCAGTGTCCAGATGGGAGCTGCTCTATATCCTCTAAATCAGGAGTGCAGCTCTGACCTTATCTTACTCAGCTGGGCAACTTGCTTAAGGCGTTGGAATTGTTCAGTGTGCACTCTCTAGTGCCTGCAGATTTCACAAGAGCACCTTTGACAGTGGTAAGTATTAAACTGTAAAACACATGCACTCACAAAAAAAGGACTCCTGATTATAATAAATTCTCCTTCCATGCAGAAGCAATATCCTGAGGCAGTTTATGGTTCCGCCTTTGGTCCTCCAGGATGTAAATAAATGTGCTTTCACACACTGCTCTATTTTCATATCTTAAGGGAACTGAGGACACAGCACATTTTAGAGACTTGCCTTTACTTGAAGTTGTGGCTCTGACTGTAAGGGAAGTGCACTTCCAAATAAGAGAGGAAGTGCTCGGACTCAATTTGTAACAGCCAGCAGTACTTTCCACCTACACTCACACAAAGAGTCACAAACGAAAACCGGAAAGTAAAAAGGTTCAAACTTTTCCAGAGAATGCCAAATAATAATATGGATTACAAGAAAATAACAGCACAAAGCCTTAGTTATAAGAAAAGCGTATGTGGACAGACGCATATTAAAAAATGAATTAGAAAGTTTCATTAAATGTTTAATATTACTGAGCTCAATGTACTTCCATTAACAATGAGCCATGCAGAAAAAGCCTTACATACAGTAGGTCACAGACGCTGCACATGAAACCCAGAGATTAATGTTGCTCATTTGTCCTCCCACATGTTAGCCCTTTACTGTCTCATGAGCTCTTCACAGCCTCTCAGGAATCCAGAAGTTACTCTTCCTTAGCAGATATTCAGACCACGGTCCACATGAAAACACCCAATTCCCAGAATGCTTTTTTGTCCAGATGGGCCGAGCCAGCGACACTTGTTCAATTAAAGGCATCAGGGGAGACCTAACCACTTCATTATCTGCAAGCTGGCCCCACATTGATCAGCCTGTCTGGGACCACTCGCAGCTCGGGTGACAGCTTAATCTGGCCCCTGAGCATTCATGAACACTGCCTTTCACGCACACACATTCACTCCCTGGGGTGTGCACACACCCAGATTCCACGTGGTCAGTCTTTATACAGAGTGACATGGATACACTATGGATTCTCCACAGGTGTCCAGATGTTGATTTGTGTGTCTTAAGTCAGCTAAAGACAACAGAACAAAAGGTATGTGGGAGAGGATCTGGGGGATTGAATCGGTTTCATTCATTCACACCTGTCAGCCCATGAAAACAAATAGTTTTCGTTCTATCAGTTTTCCTGGTGAAACCTGCAGAAATCAAATTGCTTGGATAGATTTGAAGTCCCAATCTGGAGTAGAGGCTTAGCTGCCACCTGTGGCATCAAGATTGGTACACCACTTGCTTGATACATGTTCATTTTGTAGGACTGATGACTCCGAATATCCTGAAAATAAAACTGCCTGGCTTGTTGATACGACTCTGGGCTGACTTCCAAATAGAAGCGGTACCATGTACAGAGCTACAGCCCAGTAATAGCGCAGGTAATTGGAATGAACATTTTGTAGATTTGGTATCCACAGGTAACACATCACTTAGTACTGGGCTTTTCTTTGATGACTTGTCATGCCGTGTATTACCTTCAAAGCATAGCACTTTGAGTGTGCTCTACATCTTAGCTGAAGCTGTGTCAACTTTAAGTGGGGAAGACATGCAGGATGATGGTAGCACTCAAGCTCTTGATGACCACTAGGACTGTAGCCTCTGTACATTGATCCAACTGCTAAGCTAAACAGGCGCTACAATGTGCCAAGTTTTAAGGGTAGGTAAGTCTCTCCTATGTGTGAGTGAGTATATAGGTTGAGCTCTGGTATCATGGTGCTGCACAAAGTGGACAACGCACCAGTATTATGACGCTTTGCCACAATAATTATTTTCAGTAGAGGTTACCTTGACTAGCTAGCAGCTACACACCAGACTAAACGCATTTGGAGTAGCCTAAAACGTACTTTAAAGTGCCCAAGAAATCAAACCATTTTCTGGTGCTCAACCATTAGCCAACCAGGATGATCTTAAGTCAGGGACTTACCCAAACTTGGCTGAATGGTTACACAGTGAAAAAGCACTTTGGGGATGACACTGGCTTAGTTGACAAAACGAAACCCTGGCCTCACTGAGCAGTCATTAACAGTGAATCCTAGTGAAGTATCTAGGCCATGTCTCCTTCCACTGAAACCGCCTGTTGGTTTGACGCCTCAGCTCTCGAGATTTCGCCCCCAACTCCTCGTCTTTCTCACTCTACATCCCTTTTATCTGTGTGTATCCATTCCTTCCCATTTTAACACTTTTCTCTTTACTTCCCGACCCCCAATATTCTCCTAACCCCTGTCCTCCCTCTACCTCCCTTCATTTTCTTCTTCCCCTCCTCCAGTGGTGACTGAGACAGCAAGCAGGGCAGGCATAAGACAGCCCCGCTTAGGGAGCACTGAGGGTGTGTGGCGTTAAAGCTCTTCCCTCCTGGCCCCCTAAGAACTGGACAGGCGACAGATAAATAAATAGGATCTGTAGGGAGTAAGGCTTTGTGGCAGCTGCTGAACAAATTTATGGTGTTTCTGATAACAACTCATCATAACAGTTAGGCCACACTGACAGTGAGAGGGGGGGAAAGTGGAGCCCTGTTGGCATGGATGTTGTTAAAAGCTACAGTTCAACGATTTATTTTTCTCAGAGATGTCTGTTTGGTTTATCATAAACGAGGCTGCAAAAAGCACACGGGAGGCCAACAAAGCAGGGTTTTTACACAAGAACCCTTGACTGGAAAAACCAAGCCAATACTTCTAGCAGCTCCACAGTGTTCAATTATCATAATGCAATGTGTTCCCTTCTATTAACTTTGAAAAAGAAGGACAGGGTTCAGTCCAGTTCATCCAGGAGTGGAGTTGGAGCTATGAGCAGCACACATTAATCAAACACTGATGACTTTTTTTTTTTAGTGTGAAAAATTTTAATCAGAACCAAAATAACATGCAAAACGTATTTATTCAAGCGGTCGTTTGCCAACGCTGGCAGGAGTCAGACTGTGATAAATTAAGAAAAAGCCT
This sequence comes from Labrus bergylta, assembly GCF_963930695.1. NCBI lineage: Eukaryota > Metazoa > Chordata > Actinopteri > Labriformes > Labridae > Labrus > Labrus bergylta. The sequence continues at coordinate 18,853,323 of NC_089216.1, forward strand.
TGTTGTACTGTTTGCTAAAGTGTTGAGTTTGTAATTTTGTCATCTTGAGTTTGAATCCATGATCAACTCATTTTTCAGTGTTAATCTGGAGCCGTCCGGAGAAACAGAATTTTTTCCTATAATTACTTTTTTAGCAGAGCACTTGCCTCCAAAGTGGGAAGCAGATTGTACTTTGTTGCTTGGGCAAAATTGCTCTTTGAAAAACTTTCCTGTTGATGGAGCCAATAAATTGATAGTGAAATGAATTGATTTAGAAATCAACTTTTTTGAATATTATGGCCAAAATCTTAAAACTCATTTATTCAGTCTGGCTTTTATATAGTGCTTTATATAAATTCAAATCTTAATCATTATTGTAATGTCTTTTTATCCTACTACGATTTTAAATATTCTTCTCCTATGTATTAATTTGAATATCTTATTGCTTTTATGTGTTATAATTTTTTTTCAGTTTTATATATATTTTTCTTTTAATTCTTATTGGTGTGTATTAGTCTCTCAATGATTTTATAAACTACTTTTTCCTCAATAACTTTTCTGCACTCTTGTAAAGCACTTTGAATTGCAATTTAATTTGTCTGAAAGGTGCTATATAAATAAAGTCTGATTGATTGATTGATTGAAAATGATGGCGAAACTTATGTTCTGCTGTTGAATGATGGACAAAGATTTGACTTCCTTATTTTTTAGGAACAATTCTATTACATTCTAGTAATTTGCAACTTTTCAAAATCAATTATGCCTTGTGGATGCTGTAACAAAGTAATCTGAGCTGCTTTGTCTGAAACAACATTCATGTGAGGAGTAACTTTTAATAAAAAAAGGAAGCGGGGAAGCTTTTTTTTTTCAGTCTGCAGATGCCGTTCACTTTGATATCAGAGACAGAATTAATGAGGCAAACTCGCATCTGAATTCTAGACACCAACACGCCTTAAGACATCTGCGGGATTCAGTAGATTAGACTGTTTACACTTAAAAATTGTTTATCCTTTTCAGTCGTATTTGTCTTGTCTGTCTAGTGCTTTTAGCCCCATTGTCATCGAACGTTTACATTTTTTTTGTATGTAGGTGGTTTAAGCATGCCAAGTTTGATGACAGGTTTGAAGGACTTTGAGGAATGATTCTGAGAAATAATAAAATCACAATGGAGTTCGACACTAAATTACAAAGTCTTGAGAAATACAAAAAAACAACAGGACATATCAGCCACTCGTCTAAAGTGGACCTTTGACTTTGGTCAGATATATTGTTCGTCTCACTTCAGATCACCGCACCACTATTTTAGACCAATTGAAAAGTTTCTGTTTAGAGAGTAGTTCTGTAAGAGCAAACCCAGTAACCATAGTAACCAAAGCCCTGAACACAAACTGCCAATGTGTTTGATGACTTGCAGTTGTTGAAGTTGTAGTTTATTTCCATCAGCATTAGGATATGTGGGCTGAAGGTTTGACTTTTCAGTGTTTGTAGGCTTTTTTTACTAGCTTGATTAAATGTTACTTAATGCTGCTAAATCTTAAACTGGCTTTGATTGATGATCTCTACAATCTCTCTGGCCGCGGTTAAATAATAAAGCAACAGCGGAAGAAGCTACGACTTTTAAAATGAGCCTTACCCCCAATTCACACATACTCTGTGCGTGCCATGGTTTTGCTCCGTCGGACGGCTCGCGCCCATTCACACTAGATCCGTTTCTGGGACGTCAGCGCAGCGGAGCGCACCCATGACACATCACAGGAGAACTACAAGATCCCGCGGGAATAAAGAGAAAAACATGCAAACAACATGTTGCTTTGTCTTTCTGAGGATGCATTGTTGTTAATTCGGTACCTGTTTTGACGTCATGTTGATAAAGTGATGAAAAATACGATCACCAGTCTGTATATTGTGTTTTATTTTGAAATTGATCGGATGCTCTGTGCGTTTCCTTGTCTGACTTCCTGTCCGGGCTGTCATATTCTGTCCAGCTTGACGCGTGCCTGCAGTGCACTCCGGCGAAAATAGACTCGCTGCGCCCTGTGTGAACACAATGATTGACTAGAGTGGCAGCTAAGTACAAAGTATTGCGCGGTGCTGGCGGACCGCGGTGTGCATGGAATGTGAATTGGGGGTTATTGGCAACACAATCGTTGCATTTACGGGGGAGACAGACGGTCAACGGACAGTCCCTCTCTAACTCTCTCTCTCTCTCTCTCTCTCTCTTGTGTGTGGTGAATTTATGGATAAACCAAAAAAAGGTTGGGAATTATACTTTATAAAGTATAAATATACATGGACGGCCTCTGAAGATGAAGGCACATTACATTCTATTTATTGTTAACAGTGAATTATACCTAAAAACTAGGAAAATGCTATGTGTCAAAATAGTGTACTGTAGCATTAAAGCAATGACAAGAAAATCAAAGTCCAAGTCCAAGGTGGTTACTGTAAAAGAACACAGAAGAAAAAGTGATACAAGATTGGACGGGTAAGAAATAAAAAAAGGAGGATGGAGCAAAAAAGAAAACATATTCACCGATCTACCCCTCCACAATCCCCAAAAGAATATCATTTTACATTCCAGCAGTGGGAGGTCCTCAGAGGCAAAACAAGCTCACTCAAGTGTTACTATTTTCCCATTATGAAACGGAGGGAGGGATGAGGAGAGAATAGCTCTATTCCCCATTTCCCTTCTTTTATTGGTCACTCACTCATCTCGCAGGGCCTATTGATCTCAATTTTAGCAGAACGTTTTGCTAGTGTTGTCTCGGTGCCCCGACAGACGTTCACACAGAATATAGGCCTGGTTAATTAATGCTGGACCACAAAGAAAAGCCAGAAACCAAACCAAACAAGCAGAAATGGGCCTTAGACAAGTATTAAAGATGTGATAACACACAGTTGCATGCATGCATTAACACATATAACAAAAGGCTGCCAAATCTGTCTTGTGAGGAGAAAAACAACCCATGCACACACCTACATGAAAGACAAATGTGGCACTAACAATTCCCTGCAACCTTTTGGCTTTGCAGCCGGATGGAAGTGAGAGTGAGAGTGAGCGTGCTTTTATTTTCTCGGCACAGGCTGTCGGCCGGGGGACGGGCAGGAGATGGACTTTTCACCGGGCTCTGCCCAAATGCAATCTCTCACAGTGTCACCTGGCCAGCGAGGACTCTTAGCTGTGCAGTCAGTGGCATTTCATGGCATAATTGAATTCAGAAAAAAAAAGGCTGCAGGTACACAACCGGAGTGTTCTAACACTCGGGGAATAATGGAAAGTTTTGTGGAGACAGAAAAAGTATGCAGCAATGGATCTTGACTATCTGAGTCTTATGATGAAAGTGAAAGCAGATGGAATCCAGAAATATGTGGTCTTGTGTATTCTTCTGAAAGGCCAGTCTACCAGATGGGTGGGACAAAACAACATACTGTCTTGTTGACCCCTTTGATGTAATTACTACAGATTTCTTTGCCAATTTGACTCAGTATCACTACTTTATGACTCCTGGCAGTGTTGATGACATAAATGAGACTAAGGTGACAGAAGCTAACTGGCCAAAGAAGAAGAAGACCGGTGGTGGAAATAACTACCGAACACAGGTCGGTCTGCAGAATCCCTTTGCATATTTAAGAGAAAGCTAAAGACCCAGCTAGTTCATGAACACCTACGCACTAAATTAAATTGATGATGGCGATGACTATGCAATATTTAGAACAGGTTTTGATGCTGATCAGAACTCTCAAGAACAGCTGTCGATATCTTTGCGCACTGCCTGTCAGCACCTGTGTGTCTGATCAGATTTAAAGCTGTTTGTTCGCACTTACTGACGTTGCTCCCTCCTCTCTAGATCCTTACTTGTGTTGTCCTTACTTTCTGATGTACGTCTCTTTGACTAAAAGCATCTGCTAAATGAATCGCAGAATTGTAGAAGAAGAGACCAAGATAATGTCGGACGCCAGTGAAAAGAAGTTAAAAAGGAAGCGTAATAAAAGGTGAAACTGACACCGATTAGCAGTGAATAAATGCATTAGTCCTTTACTGAAAGATAAAGATAAAGATAAACTTTATTGATCCCCCATGGGTCGACATTTTTGAACCTTTCCTCCACCTTTCATCACATGGTGATCTTTCATTATATATTTTTGTTGTAATATATCGCTGTGTCATGATATCTACATCGAGCACCATGTATCCGCAATCACTTATTGTATTGTATTGCATCATGCGTTATCCTGCGATTCTCGTCTCTTGATCTACACTCACACACATTGGGTGGTCACTTTTCACTGTAGGTCACTTTTCAAAACCTATACATGAAAAAAAACTGTTCTGATGGGAGCCTCAGCTCTGGTTGTATTTTGATAAAGTGTTTAATACAATGACATTAAATGAAAGGAGCCACTCACAGGACAATGCACATGGTTAAGAGTTAAAGGATCTATGTCATCAAATACAAAGCATCATTACCATGGCTGCAAGAGGAAAGAACCATTTCAAATGGAGCATAGATGAGACAATCTATTTACATTTTTGTCTCTGATTTGTAGTATTTTATTTGTACTTCAGAGGCCGGTCTCTTTAAAAGCACTCTGCAGAGATTGAAACAGACAGCCATGACTCAGGTGTTAATTACACCTTCACGTGTTAATTCTCATAATGTGCTCTTAATAGGGGTTGAACTGCACTTTACCACATTGACAGTGCAGCCGTGGTGAGTTAAGCTACCATTATCTCTTTGATACTGCCAAACACTAAAAGCCTCCAAAAGAACAAGGTCAAAGCTTCTTTAAAGACTTTAACACTGAAGTCTTAAGGTGCTGCCTTTTAATATTTTCTAATATGCTGGCTAACAAATGTCTTGCACTGGAAATACAGTACCTTACTGTAAAAACAAGTCATATTCTAAATGTCAGTGGATGTGGGCAGCAGCAAATACACGTGCATCCACCTTTTCTACTGTGGCATTTCTTCTCTATATAGCCTTTAATAACACTGTAAAGCTGCATTGCACAGCTTCCAGAAGCATCCTTTCAATAAGCCTCTTAGCTACAAACCCATAAGTTTATCTAGCAGAACAGGGAAGAAGGTGATTGAGATGAAGAAAAGGAGGACAGAAAGGAGAGTGAGGGGAATTTGGAGAGGGTAAGGGAGGATGATATGTTGAGAGTAGATGCCGTAGGAGGTCAGGCGACAAAACTAAATTGCAGATTGATGAGACGGGGATAAAGATAGGTGAAGGGATAAGAGCAGAGGAGGACAAGAGAGAGAGAAAAAAAATCATAGAGTGAGCAGTGTAGAGGGATCGAAAAAGAATGGAGGATTACCAAGACTGTTTCCCTGACCGGGCATAAATTAGATGCTGAATGCAACCCAACAAGAGACGACGCAATATAAACTCCAAATACCCCATAACCCCAAAGTCCACTGGGAAATGCTTCTTTTTTGTAATATTTCAAAAGCAACACAGGCACAGAGGTGCACAACACATTTTCATTTAAGTACACAGGAGGAGGGAGTACTTTGAAGAAAGCGACAAAATCCCTACCAAAGCTCAGCCTGGTGTTTCATTGTAATACAGGAGAAGTGCTGAAGTTACTGCTTGTAAGTGGTAAGTAGAGGGGAACAAGTCAACTCAAGAGTGGTGTGACAAAAACAAAATGCTACAAGGAATGTAATATGCTAAAACCATTTTGTCCAACAGCTCTCAGAACTTGTTTCAGCTCCGAGAAAGTATTTCAATTAAAGACAACGTGAGCGCAGAATATCCAAACACGGGCAACATTTAACCAAGCTCTGATGAAGCATCATCATAACAGTGACTTCTTAAACATTATACGTAAACACGTTATTACATGAGCAATACTTTATATGGCTGCTTGATGTGAATCTAGGCAGCCCTCTGGTCTGTTCTCCACAGGCAATGAGCAATGTCCAGTAAGACTTTCAAATGTAATCTTGCCATGGAACAATATGGAGCTTATTTAAAGGCTTCAGGGTCAGGTGAGCGACATAACCGCTTGGCTATCAGGCACCACAAGCAATGGCGATTCTACAGTCTATTGGGGCCTTATCCAAAAATTCATTGGGGGGGTCCTCCAACCAGCGTTTATCACCACCAGTGTTTGATTCCTCTTGCTTTTTGTTACGCTTTCTTGGGTCTTTGGTTTTCAAAACAGCAATGCATGATATGCTTAGCAAGGCAACAAGAGTGAGTGTTGTCAGATGGGGGCGCCCTTAGGGAGGTTCCTACTGTCATTGGAAAATTTGCACATTTTGAGCCACTGCTGTGGTGTAAAGTTTGTCAGCCATCGATGCCCCCCCCCTACTGGCCTGGGGCCCTAAGCAGTTGCCTGCCTTGCCTGTTGACAATCAGCACATCTGACCACGAGAGGTGCATTTGTTTAGAAAGATAACATGATTAGATTATTCCAGGATCAAAACCCTGTTATGGTTGTTGCTCTGCTAACCACCTAAAAGTGTTTTCAGTGTCGCTTCCATGTGTTCTTATAAGACATCAAAACAAGAAAAGACTCCACCCAAGAATTACATAATAGCAGTTTCAATTTATTCTATTGCTACGCAACTGATCGAGCCAATGTATTTGAGGAAATGTGGGTAAGAACAGGATGTACGTAACTTGAAATATTGCATAAAGGTCTTGCTAGGGAATAGAGAGCAATTTTTAAGTTTTGCACAGCAGTTGTAGTCTGCAGTTGCAAAAGGAAAATGAAGCAAACTCAAGCAGAGCAGCTCAATCTGGCAAACCTAATGTTCTTCTTCACACACACTCGCAAACACACAAACAGCGGAGCTCCAGGCCGTGCATTGTCCAATCCATTTCTCTCTCCATCACAGAAAACAGTTTCGCCAATGGCCACGCGTGTTGACACTGAAGCATCTGGAGTTTTTCACAAGTGGACGCCCACTCCATCCCTTTAGACTTTGTTATCACAGAGCAGAAAAATAGAAGGAGAGAGAGAGAGAGAGAGAGAGAGAGGGGAAAAAAGAAAGAAAAAAGAGTGTGAGCTGAGTGGGGTGAAATTAACGTCTTGTGAGAACAGGCATGGCTGGACTTGGGCTCCTCCAGGACCCTGGGATGCTTTATCTCACTGCAACATCTGGCAGAAGCTGGGCAGGCAGCGGCAACATCAAGGCACCCTTCTGTCCAAAGGCTCTCAAGCAATTTCAGAGCTAAAGAAAGACACCATTCAGTTTTTGTTCAACCTTCCACTCCTTGGTCATTTTCCCCTTCCTATGAGGTTACTGTGTGTTTGTTTGTTTGTTCATTTGCAACCTTTTCTTTTTCGAGTGCTTGTCGGTACAAAGCTAGCCGGCAATCTTCCATGATCAATTGCTTTGTTTGAACACTGCAAATCTCTTGAGCATTCAATGAAAAATTCAGAGTTAAGCTTTATTGATTGCAAGGAATGGACAAATAACGCTGTTATGCTATGCCTTTGTAGAAATAAATGCCCATCATTCTCAATCGCTTTTGCAATGTTTCATTTTTTGGCAAGAGCCCACCCAGGTGGTCTGCCTGTTAGCCTGTAGTATTCCAAATAACAACAGCAGTTAGAGTTTGACTTAGGATCATGTACAAGCACAATTTGTTCCAGAAACAAACCAAATCTGGGTTAATACCACAACGACATCAGTACATTTAATATTTGCTCCCCTCTTTGTTTTCTCCCTCTGCTCTCCTTCACGCACACACATTCAGGAAGCATTCAAGGTTTTGGTCCATTATGTTGTTTTATTTCTACAGGGCAAATAAAAACAAGAAAACCCATAATCTAGTTTGGATGATCCAAAGTAATCTCCTATAACTACAGGTCCACACAAATCCATAATCCTTTATCTGTAGCTAACATCAAACTCTATTTTATACACAGGGGGAAGAAGGAAAAAAAATGTTATTGCCCTCTAAAGGGTGAGATTAAGTTGGAGGTCCGCGTGGCTCAGAGAGAAAAGATCATTAGCCTTGATCAGATTGATTAAGATCAGGCTGGGCAGCTCAGAACATCCCTCACCCAAACAAAGCACCAGGTCACGAAATCTATCAGCCAGTCTCAGAGGCCAGGCACGCTGACCACGGGTACTTTTGATCTGTTGCTGCCAAGTTGTGTGTATAGGCTGCTTTTCTCTCGGCCATGTTCATGGTTAAAGTCACTGAGTGTTAGGTAATCTGTTGGAGGAGATTAAAAATGGCCATTCTTTATCTTCTGAATGAGCAGCTGCAGAAATGTGCAATCCTGCAGTTCATTCTTTCATTCTGTTTGTCCTTTATATACATTCAAAACAATACTATCAGCAGTAACACAACAGTTATAAGTATTCTCATACGACGGCTCTTTTGATACGAAACATGATGTACAATTTCTCAAGGATGTCAGCCCTGAATCAACAACTCCTGATGCTTTGTTAATGAACTGTAACAAATCCTCATAGTGTGAGGTACAAGTTCTAGGTTCACTTTCGGTTTTTATTCAGTCTGTGGTGGAATTTCTTTAGTTATTTAGATTATAATGTACAGACGTCATTAGGTTTATTCACTGTTCTCTAATGTCAGTCAGACCTGATAGAGTTCAGCTATGACTAGAACACCAAGTACAGCTTAGAGAGTGTCAACTGTTTTTCCTCTGATATCTGCAAGGATGTTTGGTAGACTTGTTGTCTGCTCCAGTGTAATTGACGTCACAGATTAGTCTAGGTGGGTCAATGTGACATGACCCTGATAATGATAATGTCTTTTGGGATATATGCGATGCCTTTCGAAGAGTTCTGTGATTCTGTGATTGAGCAAGACACAAGTACAGAAGTGTGATGTTGAATCATGTCTCCTCGAGTATTCATCTTTTGTATAACTTTCATCAACGTAAGCCATCTGAGTCAACTGAGTCTTATTGTGTGAAGTCAAGTTCTTAGTCATTTCCTCAACACAGTGTACTTAGTAAAAGCAGTACTTACTCTGACCTTATGAACAGCTCCCTACAATCACTCCAAGCTGCTTAATTGGCTTTTCAATTACCAAACTTCACATGCTAAATGGCTGCAGAAGTTGCCTTGAAGATCATATTGTAGCAATTGCATTGCATATAGCATTTATTTGGTTAATATTTGAGTTAGTGTAAAGCATAATGAGTCTCTAGCAGACACTAAAGGTGCCAATAGACCCTGTGATGTTCCCATAATTACCGGGGTGGTGAATAAACATATTCATCCTGGCTAGTTGGCACCTGAAAAGTTAAGTTGAACTAATGATTACGTTTGTATTACTTCCGACCCACAATGCCAGTAGAATGTTGTGTAAGATGCAACGCAACCACCCACCGGTTAAATGCTAGTATAATACCATAATGCTTGATTATTCAGATGTGATCCAGCGCAGTGGCATTATGAAGCATGGAGAGGTTTGGCAGTATTTTGATCCAGAAAATAGAGATTAAGTTGTACGTAGGGTGTTTCAGGTTAAAATGGCATATAACCACTCCAGAGCATAACCACACTCAGCACCTGCATGTGGACTTCAACATACAAGAAGGGCTGAAGGCTAGTAGTGCTACTATGCTAAAGTTAGCCACACCAATTTGTTCATCACCAAAAATTCATTTTGACGGTTTTCTGAGCATTTTCTTAACAGAAGTCTAATCGGCTTGTCTGAGTTTTAATTTGTGTTTAATCGGCATGGAGATTAGTCGCTATAGGGATATCTCTCATGATCACTGCAAACGCAACCTGGTGCAATGAACTGTTCAATGCCATGCACAAGGGCACAGAGTTGCTAGTTTGCCTTTTGTCGAATAGATCCTGGGTGTTAAACTGACCATAAGCCATCCATCCAACCTCGAGACTATCACTGCAGTCAGCTGTAGTTTCATTTCTTTATTAGCTTCCGCAGGAACACAGCTGAACTCTGCATTACATTGAGCTAAACCTATGCTTACATAATGAAACTATACATCACACATACAGTCCTCCAGGGAAAAGACATGCTTTGTTAGCATCAATGGCTGGCTGGTAAAAACAGGTCAGTGTCACAGCCGCATCATCAATCGCAGCCTCGTGGAGGAACGAGGGCCACCGGCCACCTTCCAGGGGCACGGGCCTCTCTGGGGCTTTTAAAGTGTCTCTACATCATCAATCTCAACCAGCTTTTGAACACATGGTGTCCGACAGTAATTAGACCAAATATGTTCAGAGGAAAAGTCTAAAAATAGGAGAAAGGAGTGAAGTAGCACCCTGAGGGTTTTTGCATGAGAGATTATGAGCCATTAAATAAATCTATCGAGCTGTCTTGTTGACACACAACACACTGGAAACTGGGGACACGACTTCCTGTTTTTCATTAAATAATTTTGCTTCAGAGACCATAAATTAATCCAGGTTAGTTAATTAGTACTTTTTGTTTGAATAAGAGCATCCCTTAAACATTATATTCTGACCCTGAAGTGAGTTATACAGTCTAAAGTTTTAGAAAATGCTTGATATCTCAAGGGATCTTTCACATTAGAGTAAAGGTGGTGCTGGAGAAAAACACCTAGACCTCTGCACAAGGAGAGGTGCTCCCCTCTTAAATTGCTAAAGGCATACATATTTAAAAGGTAGCTTAAAACTACAACATATGCCCTTGCCAAGTGAAAAGAAATATCTGCAGAATATACTTCAGACAAGTCAGAAAAAAGTGAACTTTCTGATTTACAAGGGTAGACGTTGATTTTATACACAACTACAGCATACAATGCTTTATGGTAGATTACCTTGTACTTTAATTTAAGGACATATCGGTGTAATTGGGTAGCCTGATTAAAGTCAACAGAAAGAGACCGGGGTCCGAGGGGAATTACCCATCCTTCTTTAGGTCTGCCAGCAAGTAAATCCAACTCTCTTCATTCCCCACTTTCTCTTTCCCTCTCAAAGCTTTCATGGCCCTCGCTCTTCTCAACATCAGTCTGGAGGGGCTACTCAGTCAGACGGAATTGTGCAGTTACCACCATTGATTCCTGTTTCCTGCCTTCCCCCTGACATTTTCCCATCAAGGGCTTCAGTGGTGCTGACATGGGTCTGGGACGCAAGGGCACTCATACACGCCAACAAGTACACAGAACTACAGTTACAACACGAGGCCTGAATCTCATGAAGGAACACACTGAGACTTTCAAACAGTCTAGACACACACACACACCAAATATCAAACACACACCAAAAAATAAAATTGAGTTCTCCGAGTTAGCAAATAACAATGACGTGGTTTTATATCTCCAATTTGCAACAAGACAAACAACTTGTGTTAAGTATCAAGACTGAGAAATAAATGCAGCATTAACTTCTACAGCTTTAAAGAAAACCTGGAGGAACAGGACGTTTTTCACAGTGATTTCCCCTGCTGGTACAGAATGTGTGATAGGTAATCCATCACCTCAAACTCTGCAACGAGGAAATGATGCAAATACAAGCACACACCAACAAAACTATTTACTACTCAATGCATAGCTTCAGAAAAGCCTGTTTGTCCAGATCAGAATGTCTGTCTGAGTCGACTGTTAACAACCATGTCAATCAGAGGATGAGCCTCTTTCTGAACATTGCAGAAGTGGAGATAGGCAACAGCTTGCAGGATGATCAATCCATAAAGTCTGCTGCATCCAGCGCTGCTGTAGTGCTTGGCCAAAGGGCTAATAAGGCCCCTCAGGGACCCTGACAGGCAATCTTGGTTCAACTTTGTTGGATATAGGACATGGAATAAAGCATGGATCTCAAAATCACCATGTCATATCTTGTTAACTTTGACAAAACCTTGTTAACTGGAAAATTGCAAAGCTGTCTTGACATTGTTTCATTCAAGAGCACCAATATATTCCTAAGTGAAATATGTAGCAGTTTGATTATATCTATAGAGATAAACCACAGTCAAAACAAAATTAAATTAAAACAGACAAGATAAAAGTAGAGAGGTAAAACTGGGATAATTTTGGAAGTGCATCAATCACGTTTGTCATAGTGAGAAAACTGTAATTTAGGCCCCTGGAAGTCACGTATAACCGCAGTCCAAACTGACAATGCCCCTCCGCAGAGGGAGGGCACACAGCATTAACAAGCAGCCAGCATCAGCATCCATGACAGCATTGAGGAAAGCCGTCAGAGGGCCTGGAGAGCAAAGCATCAGTCTTACCTTCAACAGCATACTCTTCAGCTTCAGGGGGAAGAGACCATGGGGAATGCATGAGAAAGGGAGAGAAAAAGACACAAGAGAACACTCATTAGATGTCACATTTCTTCAAATTAATGTCTTCCTGTTTTCTTCTTCAAATGTAATCTTAATGAGATATATCTAAATATAACGGCCCATAAGGCTTGGGATCTTGGCACTTGGCATGAAAACAAATTTCTGCACTGAATTTGTAATCAGATGTCTTTTTTCTTTCTGTTGACTTCCTTTAAGGTCTAAAATTGGCGTAATTGTATCATACACTATTTAGAGTCTTAAAGAAATCTCCAATAGCCATGTAGAGATCCCTCAACCACCATACTGTCTCCACACCACCTCCCATTGGGAACAGTGCGGCTTCAGTCAAAGAGAATCCCCAGATGAGAGTCAGTAACTCTCTCACACTTCTCTGTGGCTTAATGATACAGTCGGGGGGAGTCAGAGAGATCAGGCTCCAGCAGGACGCTTCACTTGAAAAAAAAAAAGCTGCCCTACAGCAGTAGACGCCAATCTGTAATGCTAGAAAGTAAAAAAAAGTAGCCGCCTGCCACTCCAGTAACCCCATGTTGGACCGATGAGGCACTCCCCGAGAATGTAAAACAGCCTCTAGCTTGGCAGGGCGTCCCTGTGGAGAGCTTGGCATTTTGATCTGCTGCTGTGGCTTGTGGGCCTGGGTCTTCATGGGACGCCTCGGTATTAAGCTGTAACATGGTCAATAATATTTTAATGTGACTGCACACTGCACTGGTTCAATGTCTTTGTGTCTGGAACAGTGTCTCAGTATTTACTGCTGCAGGCATTTTTGTGCAACAGCAGTATACAATTTATGGAAAACTATAGAGGTCGGGCAAAGTGAAAAGTGTTCCACATTAGAGGGTTTTGAAGGGTACATTTGTTCTATATTTATACTCCCTATAAGTGTGTTGGGAAGCTTACATATAATTTATATCTGAAGACAAAAACAGCCATTTGGGGTTCAAATTTTTGAAAAGCAAAACAAGTTGATTAGTCGTCAATACCAACAACGTTCTTGATACTTGAATCCCTGAATCTATTTTCTTGCAGGGGCCTATACATGGACCTCATCTTCTGTTGGCTCATGAATATTGTACTATGTTAGACAAAAACAATGACTTTATGGAACTAAAGGTACTATAAAGTCTATAATCTACTATAATCTATAATACTATAATCATGACTCTGTCTAGCTATAGGACACCAACCATACACCTGCAATGTATCCTTGTGCAATGGCTCATATGCATGGTTTATGCGTCATTCTAAAAATATCCAATGTTCTCATGCATAGGTCTCAAAAACTGATAATTTATCATAGTCTTTCGGTTTCTACTCAAACAGACCCCCATCATATCATCTGTTTCAAACCCTTTCTGTACCTATATGTATCTATTAGTATCTATATGGGAATCCTTTTTGCTCACTTGTCCGATACAACTATCAAATTGCTGTTTCCAAATGTCTATATACATTATATTTTAAAGAATTTATCCTAAACACATTTCTTTGCAAATTTGACTAATTCCCACTTCATGACTTCTCACAGCGGTGACTATGACATGAAAAAGGGTAATGAGAAGAAATGTTAATTGGCCAAAAAAAGACGCTGACAGCAGGGTAAAATATGAAGAAGAAGAAGACAGTGAGAAAACAATGAAAATAAGTCAAAGGGGGAGATCGTCATGTGGTCAAACTTACACTGAGTAAATACATGAATCCCGCCCTTTCCCTTTTTAGGAGAATTTTAAATTCATATCACAAATCATAAATGAGCATTATATGATTGTCTTACAATATATTAATGATCGCAGATCCACTGTATTGTGATACTATTTGGCATAGCATTCCATTTTGCATCTTAATTTTGTATCTATCATTAAATCATAGGTTACCAAGCGACTACCACTCTTATCTTTGAAGGTATATTTTGGTGTTTGTTTAAATTATTTTCTAAATTTTGGGTTCATGAGAAACTAAACATTTGGTTTCAGATCAGTTAATAAGAAAAACCTTGTTCATTAAGTTTGGGAAACACATCATGGTGAGGCTCAAAATAATGTCTAAATGATGACCTCTTGTTTTAAAATGGGAGTCAAACCTTTGATTCGACCCATCCATCACTCTTTGATGCACATCCAAGTGCTTCACCTCCCTCGTGCCTTTAGATTTGACCTCCAAATTGGCTCACAGTCAATTGGGTTAAAGAATGATAGTACTATCACTTTTCTCTGGTAAAAGTAAGAACAGTGGATGAGACAACCCAAGGCTGGTGTCACTATGAATCCTTGCTAACTTGATTTCATTTGGACAAGGTGAATGTCCCGAGTAGCCCCTTTTTACTACACACCATCACCATTAAACGTTACAGATTAAACGCTCCCTTAGAAAGAACACAGCCTGGGGTGCTTTTTTAAAACAGCCAAAGGGACAGCAGCAGTGTGACTGAAAACTGGACTGATTGACAGAGCATTTGCCAAGCAGAAGCATTGGAACCATGTTTGTCTGATGTAGTGGTTGTTTATATAATCACTGGCCGTGACTCTGCATTTCCTCTCGTCTCATCTCTGATCACAGTCCATCATCCTCTCTTTAACTGTGCTCCCCTCTTATCCCTCCCAAAGCTGCAGCGAAAGGCTGTTTGATGTACACTGGAGGTTGTTTATATCATCATCAGCCACGACTCTGCCTTAAACCTCCACTTATCTCTCAACAAAGTCTCTAATCCTTCCTTTTGTTGTCGTCCATGTGTTTGTCATAACTGTGTTTCATCCATCCTCCAGTAATACACAGGGAGACTGTTTCTATTCACACATGTAGAGATACACCAACAACTACTTTTTGTTTAATTCTGTCACACATGAATGAAATTGGTTGGGATGTTGTTTTTATTTGGATCAGCTCATGCAGACTGGCACCTTCCTCCGATTTGAATGGAACAGTTTTGATTGATTAATGGAAAGACTATTAACTTCTCGCATAATGCACCATTTAAGAGGCAAACAAACATTTTTAGAAAAAAAAGAAAAACAGGGGTTCCAATTTCAAGACAAAGCTTTGTGTTGAGTATAAAAGAGAAAAACTTGGAGAGCCACTTAAAAAGTAATTATATTCCAAAAAGCTCGATCTGAGGTGTTCTGGTAAACAACATTAAAGCTCTAAACTGTTACCATGTTTCCCCTCCATTTTGCCCTTGGAAGGCTTTTCTTTTGTTTATAAAATTTAAGAAACACCACTGAAAATGGAAACAAGCAGCAAATGGAAAGCACCATTAATTGTTTGGATCTATACCATTTGCAAGGCTGACTCAGTCTTCATAGTTATTCCTTTTGAGCGAGCAACATTTTACACTGGGGATAGTTGTGTAATCTGGCCTTAGAGAAGAATTACGATTTCAGTCAGACACTTGGCGGGATATACTCTGTCTCTCAAAGCTTGTCCCTTTTATCCCATTGATGGTTTCCACAAGTCTTTACCACCCATTACCTTTATCCCAGAGCTGTTTTTTTCCCCATTAGGGTATATAGCCTCAGGCTTTTTAGCTCCACTGGGATCCTCTAGTCTTTTCAGTGTACTTTGTGATTCATACTGGGATGTGAAGAAGGCTTTTCAGGGACAACACTCAGGTCTCCCTCTGTATATGTGATGTCCTGGTGCAAAAAAGGGGCCTGTTGCTTCAGCTTAAGATCCTGTCTATAAATGTATTCTAATCTTTGCCATCCAATCGCAAAAAAAACAGCAAAATCTAAAAGGTTAAACTGCACACAAACTCGGGTTAAAATTGACAGACATTTCTTAAATATATCTCCAAATGAGTGTGCAATACCTCCAGCAATGGCAGTCAAATTTATCAAGGAGACAGTGACAGGGTAAAAAAAAAAAAAAAGGAGCAGAAATCAGACGTGGGCTGCCATAAAAATAAATAATTAAAATAAATACCAAAGTCAAATTCAGATAGAAGCAGCGGAGAAGCTGGATTTCTCCACCAATGAATCCCCGAGGGCTTTGGAGGCAAATGAGAGACTTTTCAGACCTAATCCTCACGAGCTAACTAAAGGATTTACAGAGAGGAGAAAAGCATGTCTGCATTGAAAAACAACCCCCTTTTCTCTATCACTATCCTCCAATTTTCTAGCAGATGACGGCTGTTACACAATTATCTGTTAGTCTGATACAAAAAAGAACCATGAAGTTTAAACTGCAAAGTGCAAATGTAGTGAAGCAGTTTTAGGACAATCATAATATAATCAGCATTATGCCCAGTAAATAGTATTAAAAGTACCTAGGGACTGTGTTTTACAAAACATTACAGTGAAACATTGATAAAGATACGCAGCCTTTGAAACGAGACACAGTTGCGTCCTGAGAAAAACTTTGGTGTTTGATTTTTGACTTTAAAAGGAAAAGTCATCTATTCTATTCAGAATAATCTGCTCATTATAGATAAAAAGGGGCTAAAGCACAGCAAGTCCTCACAGAGGGAGTTCAAGCTCAACATCACAGGCAGCATGAAAGTGACTGCATGATTTGCATGTGCCGTTCGAGCTGAGGTTCAGACTGCAAAGAGAGGTGTACACAAATAAGTAATGGGCATGGCGCTCCAACACAGTTTTTCTAAATTGCATGAAAGAGACACAAACAGAAAAAAAAAAACACTAGGGTGCATTTTTACCTATTGATGTTGTTTCTTTTCACATTTCAAGGAATAATATGAGTCTTTCAGAGTAGATGTCCAGTAGATGTCTCACTGTAGCATCAGTCTCTCTGACCAAAATAAAGCTTCCCGCACACCAGCCGTCATAGCCTCACTCTAGCCGTTTTCACAAATGCACTCTGGGAAATATCTAGATCATTTTGGGAGACACTCTATCCACCTAGCAGCGGTAACAGTATAGAAACCTCACTCCTCCTCCTACTGGCTCGAGCTGAATTCTCCAGAGAATATCCTGCTGCGTTCTCACATCAGCCCACTCAGACTTGCTGCGGAAAAAATACGAGTTGTTTGTTACAGCTCCTCCTGGAAATATCAGGAGTTTTACAGGAGATTTCTTCTAGTGTTTAAAAGCTCCAACATTGCATGAAGCAATGAAGTGACAATAGAGTGAATATTGGAGCAGCACACTGATATTCAAAATAGCGTTTTCTTTAGTTTAGTTTTTTATCCTAAAATTGAAATGCAAGTCATTATGTAAGACTGTCTCTGTCTTGTAAGTTACAACTGGATATTTGGAAAGTCTGCTGTGTTAGCAAGGTGTCATTCAGATTTTTTTACAAGGCAAGCAGGATGAAA
Organism: Labrus bergylta; assembly: GCF_963930695.1. NCBI lineage: Eukaryota > Metazoa > Chordata > Actinopteri > Labriformes > Labridae > Labrus > Labrus bergylta. Next base: position 18,870,813 of record NC_089216.1, read on the forward strand.
AAAAGCCCTTTCATTCCAAGGCTATCTGACGTGACTTCTTTGACGCATTGAGGAAGAGAAATGACAACATTATTGAATAACAACAGAAAGAGACAGATGAAGCAGAGAGAGGACAGGCAGACGGGTGGAAACGTGCACACACACACACACACACACACACATTTCTCCGCCTTCTTTACATTCTAATCAGCGAGGAAGCTTTTGTCCTGAACTCTCCCACATTGTCAGAAACTTTCTCTCTGAGTGACGAGCTAATCCGCCAGACATGGCCTTTGCAGATTTCACACCGAATCTCGACAGCAAAACAGAAAAACTTCCGCCTGACAAATGGGTAAATCTGGTTGAGGCTTTCTAATCCTGATAAAGAAAGAATGAATAAATGGACTGATTTATCTGGCAGCAACACAACATATACAGTATTTCCCATTTAATTCAGAATGTTGGGGAAGGCGAGAGAGAAATGGGGTCAAATGGAAAGGATTAGCGAGGTGCAACCTTATGTATAAAGCGTTCTACTTCACTGAGCAGGAAGAACTGATTCCCATCTCAGGTGTAGAAATGTTGAGCAGAGAGTTTGAAGAAATGCTTTTAATTTGATCGCACCTGTAATGTTAATGGATCTATGGAAATAAGTCAACAAAATAAAGGGACATTAAACAAAACACAAGGCATTACAACTTGAAGACTTTTTCTTTAAATTACAGTTTAAGTTACTTAATGAAAGTTACAATTCTGCTTTCAAGGAAGTTTAGTGCTCACAGCTGTATAGGTGCCTGTTTCCTCATTGTCTACAGGTCTACAAGTTTAGCCATGAGAGGGAGGATAAGCGATTACTTTTGGTGCAGTTTATCCAGTTTATTAAGGTTTGAAATCACAACACGATGACCATAGACTCTAGAGAACATGGACATAGTGTCAGTGAAGTCACCCATCGGTTTTTGTGGAGCGATTTTGAATCCCATCCAGGCACTCACTCACTCACTGTCATCTCTAATTAGAAATGCTGTCTCACAGGCAAAGAGGTTGAGCTGAGGTGGGCCTTTAGCCTCATGCTCCCCCCCCCCCCCCCCCCCCCCCCGTCAGTCAAATCAACCATGCTCCTAATTATGCAAAACTCTTAAAAAACATCACCCCATACAGTAGGGCTGTGTATTTTCCAGAACCCCACGATACGATACATATCGAGTTAAACATTGATTTTGAATAATGACCATGTCCTTCACAGAACAGCTGTTATTTATTGTTGGAGAAGAACAGTAGAGGCATATTAAGGATTCTACAACTTCAACACATCAATTCAGGTCCTCAGAGATCCTAGAAATATTTGAATCCCAGAGTTTTGTCTCTTGTAAATTGCACCATAAGTCGATTGTCTTTCCAAACTGTCATCACAGCTCTGCAGCCTTATCCATTTTGTAACATCTGCATGGGTTCATGTATCTGCAAAGAGCACATGAAGCTATATGGCCATGTCGATTTTTTGAGCACAGCCCTACTGTACAGTGTGTATCTAAAAAGACAAGAGCTATTCAGACCAACACCTAACAAAGAGCTATTCAGGTTTGTCTGCTACACATTTATTTATGATGCATTTTATAATGGGTGTAAATGGGACTTCTTTAGCTTTTAGAGCCAGCCTCAAGGGGACACTAAAGGATTTTCCCTTTTTTTTTTGCACTTCCCAATAGCTTCATTTTCAACATCAGATGTTGCTGCTTGATTATGGCACTATTTTCTACAGAACCTCTTTGCTTGTAACTGTCGATCATGTTTTTTTTTTTTTTCATAAACACCTGGATATCAGTTTCGGTATCTAACCATTCAGTCTCCTCTGCTGTAAAGAAGATTGTAGAGACGATTGTTCAGCCTGGACAGAGCTCTGAGTGCTGTCACGACAGGCCTTCCTAAAGAAACTGTCATGCACATCTATAGTAGAGCTGATGGATTCTCAGACGCAGAAGCAGGTTTCAGATGTGGAGGTCAGAAAGAGGTAAAACCCTGAGGAATGAAAGGAGGCGAGGGAGCTGAAGGGTGGTCTTTATATTTTATTTAACTAGCTGTGGTTATATCTTATTGTGCTCTAACTTTTGTTTGTGAAAGAAACACTGAATCTGCTTGTCTAACACACACACACACACACACACACACACACACACACACACACACACACACACACACACACACACACACACACACACACACACACACACACCTGCTCCTCTCCTTTCTGACACACAGCAACTCGTCCCGATCTGCCTCATTCTCTAACTCTGTCTTTTGAAAATATTTATCAGCAGTACATTAGTGAGACGCTCCAAAAACATTAGTCGCTTTCTGAAATGTTTCACAAACTGTTCTCACATTGGTGGATCCTGCAGCTGAAGACAATTACTGAAACAACAGCATAAGAAGAGGTTTCAGATGTACCATGAGCCGTCACACCTCAAATGGTGCTTTTACAGGAGGCATGCAAGGTCATCTCTCTCTCTCTCTCTCTCTCTCTCTCTCTCTCTCTGGGGCTAAAAAAAAAGGTCGGAAAGGGGCGCTGGAGGTGCAGTGGTTAGTGCACTTGCCCCATGAATGGCGGCTGTAGTCCTCCAAGCGGGCGTCCCAGGTTCAAATCTGACCTGTGGCTCCTTTTCCGCATGTCATTCCCCACTCTCTCTCTCTCTCTCTCTCTCTCTCTCTCTCTCTCTCTCTATCTCTCCAATAAAGGCACAAAAACCCCAAAAATAAATATTTTTTAAAAAAGGTGGGAAATATACTCTTGCAGCATTAAATATACTTGGACAGCCAACCGAGTATTGTCTATGTGTGGGAAACACTAAGGAGGCACCTCTATTGTTATCCCAATGTTATCACAGAGCTGAGAGTCACAGTTAAGAAGTTCAAACGGAGCGCTGCGTTTATTCAGAGTAAACCTACAAATAAAGTGATTGTACTCAACTGGTGAGAAAAACGGATTTTGAGGAGCAGGAGCAATAAACCAGCCCAGGATTTGGAAGATTTTTTTGTTTCATATGGAAACAGCAATGATGTGTTTCAGCAGGGGAGAGCAAAACAGAACAGACTCCAAACAGTTCAAATGAGACACGGGCTAATTAGAAGGAGATGATCGCTCGTCTAATGGGAGCCGACTGGGGAGAGCGAGGAGAGAGAGAGAGAGAGAGAGAGTTAGAGAGAGAGGAGGCAGGGGAAAAAAAAGAGCTATCAGAAACATGAGATTATACCATCTAATCTATTCTGTGAGGAGCAGCAATAAAACATGTCCTGTGAGGTGCCATTCCTCTTAACAAAGAAAAAATCATGTTTTGGTAAAGTTTTGAAGGTGATTTGTCTGAAATGGATGTCAGGCAAAGTGTAACATTACCCAGTACTGCATTATTATTACTATGCATTATTTGACTCAAGTAGTTCCTGGCTCTGTTGATTATAAAACTTCTGACTCACGACGCACAAGGTTGGATGGCAGAAATGATGTTTTTACAAAAGGGAAGAAACGGGCCGTGATTGATCAAACTCTGCTGATTATGTGGAGATAAGAAAAGGAAACGAGACAGTGATTATCCTTCACTGCATAGACGCACTGCAGCTGTGTATCAAAGAGAGCTTACAAGCACCATTCAAATGTGAACAACACAACATGACAATGTTGATTATCTGCTTTGACTGAGCATGTGTGTGTGGCCAAATGAGTGGGGGCTGGGCAATATATCATTTTTTTTCAATGAATCTGGTCTGTGGAAAATCCAGATTCTCTCTTACTTAGTCTGCTGTTCAACTTTGGCTCCCTTGGTTCACATCCTCCCCCAGCGTTTACTTCTTGTAACTTGGTGGTCCCAGGTATGAGCCTCCCAGCCACAAGTGTTTTGCTGAAGTTGCTCTGCCAAATCTAATCTCCAGCTGTACTATGAAACTGCATAGTGCTGCAGTAGTGTTAAAGCTCGTTTTTCAAGCTCTTAAGAGAAATTCAGTTTGCTTCTGTTGTATTGTTCTTGTTTTTAGTAATTTCTCTGTCACTTCTTTATACGTTTTAGAAGAAAAATAAAGATTAAAGTAGTAAATTGGGTTTTGAGTGTGAAAAAGTTTTTATTTTCAGGTCCTAAAATGAACGTATCTTTGACCAATCAAACATCGGCCTGGCTTGGCTCCCTTCCTGTCCATTAGGGCTCTCCAGCTTAGTGGACTTAATCACGTTTGATTTTCAATTGGGTTCATTTTCCACTGCATTTAACCTTGATTTTCTAAAGTCCTCTGAAGTCTGGATTAATATCACATCACAAGTCACCACATTGAAATTCTTAAGCAGTGACGAGAGCTCTGATGGATCACAGATTCATCTATTTCTGTTCAGGATTTACCATGACAGAGTCGAGGACTGTTTTCTTTGTTATGCTTATTCATGGCCGAATGGTGAACTTGAATTAATACTCACGTCTTAAATTATGTTAGTGATTTTGCGTTGCTGGGGTAACAGATCGAATCTAAAGTGGTTATCCATCATCACTCGATGAAGTCAGGAGTATACCATGTCATGAAATATTTTAAATACACACAACCTGCCTTGTGCTGTTCTACATTCAACAGGGTTTTTACTACCTTTCCCAAATGCTGCATGTTGCATGTGTAAGAGGAGGGGGCATCACATTAACTTTGATCCTGTGAAGTTAAAGTGAGCAGTGCACCACATCCTCCAAACAAAGCATGCAGAGCATTCTGCTCTATTAGGGCTGCTGTCAGTGGGATACTCCTGCTTCTTTTGCAGCACAATGACTCTCTCCCAGTGTGAACGCTCAATGCTGATGTACAATGGCAGCTCGAGTAAGCTCCATCAAGCCTTGGCTCTTGGATAATAAGGGGCTGAGACTGAAACTTGATGTTTTGTGTGCTGGCATCTCAGATAGCTGCAACATTTCTCCTTCAATTAAATTGCACTGAAACAATGCTGGAAGAATCTCAATGACATCATACATTATACATACTGTATGTATAAACACACTACAGTTGCATCTTGATAAGAGAATTAAAACTTTGCTACAATACTAGAAAAAATATATGCTATTGATAACTGGTCTCAATTCCAAGACAACAAAAATAGACATCCTAGACATAGAATATTTATACCTTTTCAAATTTCAGAAATTGCAAGAAAACTCCTGCACACTGTCCTAATTGCAAAATTACATGTATGTGCGCAATTAAGACAATGTGTGAGTTTTCTTGCCAATTTTGTGATGGATTTATTCCTCTCCTACTCACTGGTCCAATGAAAGCGAAGTAGCTTCTTTAAACTAATGCACTTTTTGTATGTATCATTCATTAAAGGTCACTAAAGGTACTAAAAGTATTATGCAAAATACACTTGACCATTTATTTCTCACACTAATATGTGTCTCTAGCATTTCTAGAAACCCCCCAATGATGAGAAAAGTTCATCCTCTCCATCTTTTACCTGCTGCACTTTTCAGAAAATGTGTGCTCAAACAGGCCGTTTGGAGAGTTTCCTTCATGACATCACAAAGAGCAGTAACCCCACCCCCAGGTGGGTGACACTCCCACAGCTAGGTGTTTGTTCTGCCCTCTGAGTCTGCCTTCTGTAAACAATAGGACATGGAGCGAGAAAACTCGAGTCACTCGAGCCCTTCCAGAGAGTGGACGTGGTCAGACACAGCTCATTTACATTTAAAGGTACAGACACAGAAACAGCCTGTTCTGAGCAGGTCTCAAATAGAGGGGTTTATAGACATGATCAAATACAGGATCAGAGTGGATTTAGAACAAGAAACTTCACCATGTTTTAAGGAGCACTGAGACTTATTTAAACTTGTTGAAAAGAAGGAGAATGTGTGACCTTTTAGGTTATGTAAGAATATCTTGTTTAAAAACATGTGAAGTATTGAAAAGCATAAAGTACTAAACATCTTGACAATCTAAACATATACACTTATATCTAGATGTAAGACATATGAAAGACCAAACAGCAAGAATGCAAACTGCTTTCAATGGGGATTAGAGTATGAATAGATTAGATTATGTAAACCCTTTCTAGATTGACCGTTGTGCATTTGTTAAAAATAAAAAAGGGACCTTATTCTTCTAATTCCAATTTCTGTTCAACACACTACATGTCTGTTGTTTTTTCAACGTACATTTAAAATGAGTTCTTGTCCTTTAACTAATCCCTGTTCAATGTGACCTAAAGAGATTTTCTTTAATCTGACTATGATCATGAACTAATCAAATTACAGGAAGAGATCATGTTTCTTTGTCCGCCTCAATCAAATCCTCTGTCAGATTATTTTCCCCAAAGAATAAAACAAAGGTCAGATTAGATTAAAAATGCCCAAACATGTTCAGATTGCTGCAGAACATTTACTACTGCAGGATGTAATCATCTTCATACTGAAGAAAAGAGCTGCATGTACTGCATGTAGAGTTTCTTATGCTTAACCAAACATCAAACTGCACACATAGTAATATTACTTATGATGACAGTCAAACCCCAGAGAAGAGCAATGTGTGTTTCCAAGTTAAACTTTAAAGCTTTATGCGACTGCTAAAGAGCAGAGAAGTGATTCACAGTCCAACAGCCTAGTGCTATTACAGTAAACTGCAATTATAGCATGCAATACAGACATCTTTGAAAATGAAAACTATTGACTGCTGACTGGTCTAAAAAGAGAAAGTGAGACGAGGGGTGACATCGCGACAGCTTAACACCGTCATTTCTGTGAAGTCACCGTCTATTTGAAGCCACTTTGTGAGCAATCGTGGGCGATTAGACGTCATCTTTAAGTTCGGCTGCCACTCTTTGAAGAATACACTTTTTTTTAGGTGGCATTCATGCTCTCAGTCTGTGTGACTGCTGCAAAGAAAAAGTCAAATGACTCATTTGAGTCGAAGCATCACAGTGACATTTCACCCTCTGGGCTCAGTATCTTGTGTCTCTCCCCCGATGGCAAAGACACACTGCAAAGTCATTTTTATACTTTGCTCTAAAAGACAGAAAGTGCCAAGTTTAAGGTTTGATTCCCAAGCTAAGAATATGAACACATCCGGTTGTCTTTGGGGAATTGGATAACAGGGTTCACAGAGTTGACACACACACGCAGTTAGTAACTGTAGATCCACATCATTGATGTCACTACCTGTTAGCTGGCAGCCACTCAGCTCCCTCCCTGGGCTCAGAAACTGTGAGCGAAGGCACATCAGCATCCATTAAGTGACATGTTTGATGCTCCATTTCTCTACAGACCCCTGGCTGAGTGGGCTGATGCCACTTGCTGCTCTCATCATGTGCTCTTTTGTGATTTAATGATGCGTCACTATCATGTTTAATTCAGCTTCAGAGTCTGCTTTTTTATTCATAAAAATCAAATTATTATTTGACACACGGTGCCCAAAAGTTAAATATTGCATTAGTCCATTGCTCAGGATTGCGTTTACAGATGTAGCTGTAAGAAACATGAATGCGTCATATGATTTTTTTTTTTCTTTTGTATAATTGCTGCAGGAAGGTCAGGGGAAGGCGTGGAGCAGGACGGGAGGAGGTGGTCTGACAGTTCATCGATGATAGCAGCACATTAGTATCGACACCAAGAACTCACTAGGGAGAGCAAATCTTATCTTTGCAAAGCTAGGAAGGCAGGGGAGATGGGAGTGAGGGGGGAGATAATGGGAAAGGAAAGGAGTGGAAGAGGGAGGGAGGGAGGGGGAGTACAGAGGGGAGGGCGTGGGAGATATGAGATGTAAGAAACCTTGGCAGAGGGCTTATCTCTTTTGTGAAATAAGAAGCTGGTTGAGACTGAGGGCTGTTGTTTAAGGGTGGGGCGCTAAATAGAAATCTACACAATTTGATGAAAATAAGCCATGCAGAACAAACTTTGAACAGAACTTTCTGGTAAGATGTCAAAAGATTACAGAATGACTTGAGGTGTGTGTTATTGGCTCCAAGTAAACAACAGACTCCTTATCCAGACAATCCATGAGCTACCATATGAGGAGGATGGTGAAGATGCATGTGGATAAAGCACTGGTATATTTTGCCATTACAGCTATTGCATCTTATCCCAAAGACTATCTCTTCACACGTGAGGCCTCGCATTATCTTTGCAGAAAAAAGCAAGATGACAGAGTGTTGTGTCAGAGAAAAAGATCTTGTTGCAAGGTGTATATTTGAAATTGTAATGACACCAGTTATAAAACACTGTGTGGCATATCTTTGAATCGCTAAAATTGAGTATTTTTCATGATATATAGTATAGGAAAATGGAAAATGGACTCAAGCTTGTGCAGTGCTTTTCTAGTCTTCTGACGACTCTAAGTGCTTTTACAACGCAGGTCACACCTACACATTCACACACTGATGGTAGAGGCTGCTGAGTAAAGTGACCATCAGAAGTCAGGAGATGACCGACTCTACCAACTGAGCCACACCTGCCCCAAAAAGTGCCTTGCTTTCCCTATTCTTATGATTATATCCTCTTTATGTACACTATAAAACAATATTCATGGAATGTGTCTTTCCCTGACCTGTACGGAGGGATGGGCAATATATCGCAAGTCCAAATTATTTACTTTTTTCTGACACTTAAATCAGCACAATACAAATTCATTTACAAATTGGTTTTCTTTAGTTAAATGGTCAAGTTTCACATCCGATTAGGACAATAACACTTTATTAAACTGATCCTACAGTAAAAAGTAAAAGTTTAAACTTGAACCTCTTGTGAACAAATACAGATGTTTCCTGGCGTTACATCCTACGTGTAATGTACTTAAAGTGGTGCTTGCATTATTGTTTCATGTATATTATGCCTACGTGTGCTGTTGTTTTTAAACCGCTTGTTAGTGCAACTGATCAATGCAGATGTTGTTCAGGAATGTTTCCATTAGAGCCTAACTGATTAATCGGCCAGCTGATAATATCTGCCGATATAACCAAGTGAACATCGGTGTTGGCTAATTTTATTGCAGATATACACAGATATTACTCGATTTATTCACCAGTAAAATATAATTTCATTTGAATATCATTGTGTTACACTAGGAGATCTGTTTCACCAGCAGAGGGCGCTATATAGATAACTGTATTTGAGGGTTAAAGGCAATAAATGTGTATATCTTATTTGCCAATTTATCGGCATCGTCCCCAAAAATCCTGTATCAGTCTGGCCCTAGTTACCATATTGCTTTCTACCATTTGAATATGTAACAACAAGCCTCCTCCACAAGCAGCTCAACTGCTATTTTAAGCTATTATGTTGGGTTGTACTAATTCTATGAATTTAAAGCATCTGAAAATATTTCAAGAGATGACATCACAATAAGCAAAGATGCCGCTGCAGGCATTGGTAAAATATTTTTGTTGTGGAGTTCAAATGGTTAATCAGTCAAGGATGACATGAAAGGAAAGATAATGTGTCATACTCAGCATGTGTGGTATGAATCACTGGTAGGGCTTTTGATGAGAGCTAAAACGATATTTGACCCAGTTCAACTTTTTTTTTTTTTTTTTCACAACGGAAGAGAATGATGATGTATTCAGACTCTGATACCTCAGACTTCTTGGTGATTTAAATGCCACCTGCAGATGCTAACGCCTACACATTGCCAAAATCTCAAGATTAGGGAGAAGCAGCAGAAGGCAGCTGAATGAAAAACAACTTGAAGAGTGTGAGGAAGGGGAAGAAGACATTTAACCAGGGATTTTGTATTTAAATTTAAGGAAATACAGAGGATATCTTTTCTCTTTTTGCTCGACAGGGAAACATTGAGTTGTTTGACTGGGGGAGCTGACACTCAAAGTAGCTTTTAAGTAGCGCTGCTCTGCATTTTAAATGCTGTCAGAATACTTTTGTAAAGACATGAAAGCATTGCCTACGATAATACAGCATGAGTATCAGTCTCAGTGGACATCCTAGAAATAGTCAGGAGGAACGCCAGAGCAAACCTGAGATAGGAAAGAAAGCAAAACGTCTTGACAAGACAGCCTGGAAGACCAACCACAACCAAGAGTGAAGAAGGGTTAGGAAAACAAACAAGTTGAGAGCAAAAAAAAAGAAAGAGGGGATAATAACAAGGAGGAACAGTGGGGTTTGAAGTGGGGGGGTGCAAATCTCTTAATCTCTCTCCCGCTCTCTGTGGCTATGTTTGTTTTGTGCTGGTTTTGGCCTCAAGTCGGCCGTCGATCCCCTCGTAAATTGCCTGTGTCGATCCAGCCTTACAAGCTTCCACACACTCCCAGAGTCCCTGTTAAAATGGTCACGCCAATAAAAGCCCATTCACTTGTAATGAATCGAGAGAGAAGCTAAAGACTAAAGGGGCTGATTTAGTGACAATTGTTGATGATCCTCAATTGAGTTAGTATTGAGCCAGCCAGGATCTCCAGTCCTGCAACATGCCTGGTATTGTTGGGGATTTCTGAAGCAAAGAGAATGCAGCCAATTCCTGTTCCTTCTCATCCATTTCACAAATAGACTCCAAGACAATGTACAGTAAGAAGAGAAACGCCTCACTCTACAGTAGGTGCTGTAAATAAATCTAGTGCGTACAGCACGCTCAGAGCATTGTGCAAAACACGATGCTGCCATGTGCCGTCAGACGCAACAAAGCCGCCGCAGACATAAAAAGAGAATTACCAAGCGGTTGAATGCCTCTGCCAGGCAGTCAAGTTGCAGTATACATCCAGCAGTGTTTCCCAAAGAATGACAGTGTTCATGTGGAAAGAAAGGGGAGTATTGTGTGTTGCAAATATCTATAAGAATGCACTGCACAGAAATAGTTTACTGGATAAACATAACATTAGAAGTCTCTTTGTCTGTAGCAACCTTCTAGTGGCAGCATAATGAACAGGTGCATGAGGGGGATTGCAGACAAATCTATCATGGACAGCGTCTTACTCTCAGACGGATTTAACTAAAAAAAGAACCCAGATGTACACACATGATGTCTATGGGTTGCAGAGATAAGTGCATTCAGAAGATCAGGACAGATGTAAGGTCACAGTTTGGGATGTACGTGACTGCCCGACCAAAATGACAATATCAACTAGTGCTAGTGCACCTGGTGCTAGTCGTCACCAGAATGACTAGTAAGTTCATATTTTTATATAAGGGCCCTTAATGCTGGACATTTTTTTCTGCTCAGACTGTAACGCAAACTCTTGCCATTACATGCCCAGTTGTAAACACACACAGTGAATGTCTTGAATCTGTATGGAGCAGTGCGGTTGGCAGTATTATAATCTAGAAAATTGAGATTAAAATGTACAGTATGAAGGCTGTGTTAGGTTAAAGTGGAGTACACAGGCATGTGGATGTTAACCTGCAAGGAGGACCAAAAGCTAGTGTTTCTAGAACTGTGAACATTATCCACAATCAACAAATCAAATTACATCATTTACCTGCAGACAATGTGTCAATTGTGCTCAATTGTGAATGTTTTCTGAGTGTTTCCTTATTTTAAGACAAGTCGTTTAGTCTCAATTAAAATTTCTGTATATTTACAGAACATCTCCAGTCTCAGTGTCCTTGACCTTATGTGGATTTTGAAGATTTCCTTCCAGACATTCCTGAGATATGTTCACAAGAAGTTGGCGAGAGTAAAGGCCAGGGAAGTGTGAACTTGTTTAAAGGAGATAATGTTGTATTAAGAGAACTTGTCTTTAGTTAACTGGGTACAATTTGTCTTTGACAGGTTGAAAGATAGATGATTATTGATCCCAAACTGGGAAAATTGTGGCATAACAGCAGCAGATTATTAGACCTAATACAGCAACAGAAGAAAAAACACATTGAATAAAACCTGACAATGAAGGGGGAAATATATACATCCAGGAATTCCAATTAACAGTCGTGAAAAAAAAGTATCAAATATGATATTATAGAATCTTAAGTGCATATCTGAAATGTTAATTTACATAGAGTTTTGAATATGCAACACAGTGATCACAGTTGTTAATTAGCAGTCAGAGTATAGATAGCTGTTAATGTGCAACTGCAGTGATTCATAGTTTAATAATTCTGTCCTTTAAGCTATCTGCATTAATTGTGTCACTTATTAATTAATTAATAACATTTTTCTTTTTGAGGAACCATGGTGACTTCTGGCAAATACGTTCTAATCTATGCGTTCTTCAGTCCTGGTGGAATTAAAAAATTTGATTAAATCTCGTTCAGGTTTAGTAGAGATTAGTCAATTTAAAAGACGGAAAAAACAGACGGATCAACATCGTTAAAACATGATGACCGCTGTCCCAGGTGTGGAGGTCTAAACAAAAATAGAAAGATTTGCCGTCAGATGACAACTGCGAAATCACAGGAACACAAGTCACTCTAATTAAAGTAGCCATAGCGACGCCAGCTCAGTCCTTGCCCTTCTGATAACCTCCCGTTGCATCCACAGTTAGGTAATGGCAGTCAAATCCTGCAGGGTTTCATAATGAGTCAACTGCTGATGCTGTAATCTGCAGGTAAGCTGTTGTAACGCTCACATCCCTGCTCTTCATCCCCTCCCTCCAAACCATTAACGTTCGGCATGGGACTCTTGCAAAAACACCATGAAACCCCCCTGACTCCCCCCTAGAGCCGATTACAGCTGTGAGGTCAAGAGAAGCTAATGTGACTTTGTCTGGAGCTGCCCTGTGCGGCCCCGAGGCCCATGGATTACATGGACGAAGGGATTCAGAAAATGGGAAAGTACACAGTGTGAGAATTAAATACAAAGTAGGCAGAAGGGGATAAACATGTTTTTCTTTGTTTGCAAAAAGCTAAAGAAAGAGCAGAATCTTATGAACACAGTTGAGCTGAGTATTGATTTGTTTCTCCACAGCTTTGAGGTGTTGTGTGCACAACAATGTGCTGCAGAGAACAACTATCATTTTTCCCGCAGGCTTGGGAGTATTTTATTATTTCCGTCTGCGACAGCAAACAAAGCCAGAAAATAACCAAATTCATAATTAGAATAACCAATTGGTTCATTGCTAATGAACGTTATACAGATTGCTTTACTTAAGTACAAGAAGAGAAAAGCCTATTTGCATTCAACTTGGGTAAAATAAAATTAATTTGGATTTTGTAAACGATATATGAGGATAATCTGCAATTTTCTTTTCTCAGCAGTTTACTCACTCATTCAGTTTATTCTCACCATGCATTCATCTATTTATCCACAACACACATTTCACTTTAATACTAGATCATTTAGGCTCTCTGAAGGCTGCATTAATGCACAGGGGCTAGTATGGATTGTAAAGGGGAGGGTCACCGATATTATTCTTTATAAGTGGTAACATAATTCCATCATGTGTCTGCGATCATGAGCTATTATATGTTTCTCATTAGATTAAAAAAAAATATGATAAATTGAACTGAAATGAGACATTTGTCTGATGTTGCAACTGAAGCATTTGTGAGTCTCCATAGTGACACTGTGAGGGTAACTGGAGTAATGTTGTTAACACATTTTAATTGCTTCAAGTTTTGAAATGCTTTAAAACCACAATCTGAGTTTGAATATTTGAACAACGTCCAAATAAAGATAGAGTATAACAACTGGTCGATTGCAAACAAAAGTGTCCATGTATCACATCATGCTCACGTAGTTCCAATTTCATTAACTTAAATGTGTTGACATTCCCATCAGATCAAACTTTGATGAATGTCATGTGAAATCTATACCTAATAGGTGTTTTCGGACCAAATAGTTCTGGGGACTTTTTGAAGAGGAACTGTCCATTAGGGAGTTGCGCGAGAAATACACTTTTTTTTTTGACTACATTCAAACCATCATGGTACCTACTCTGAGGTAGGAATTAAAAAGGTTCCTCTAAACAAGGTTCTAGGAACTAAAAAAGCTCATATTTCCTGTGGTGCGGAATCAATAAAAAATGGGGAGGGTTCCAACAGTCCGAAAACACCTCTGGATGAGGAACAGATAAAAGCAAATAAGTGTTTGAAGAGTCACAACAACATGCTCAAAAATATCATAGCTTATACGATTGACTTAATTTGTGCTAAACTGGTTTTCCCACCAACATTCAGAATCCTGTTGGTATATTGGAGTGTAGGTCTCCACTGGCTACACGCCCATGTGATTAGGCCTGGATGGTATTTATGTAGGAAGTGAAAAATGCTGTCACAGCTGTGAAACGTTACATAGAAGGAGACCCTCTCCTGCTTTAAGATTCAGGTTGTGGGTTCCATGTCAGAAATTCAAAAGTTTGGCACAAGTTTTCCCAAAAAGTTTTCTTTCTGCTTTTAAAGAAAAATCACAGATGCATGATGAAAACATATTGCAACCTAATGTCACACTGAAGGAATAGTGTGGATGATACTTAACTGAGCTGACTAAGCCAAACTACTACTATGTAAATGTTGGAAATGGAATAAACAAAACTTTGAATTAAGCAATTGTTTGAATATGTTTCTTGCATTTGTTTCATTCTTACCTAATGTTAGATGTTGAGGTAAACTTCCACACACTGACTCACTTGCAAACAAACATTTAAAACAAGCCTGCAACCAATCATCATTATGATGTCAGCTCTGAATCAACAAATCAACAAACAAACAAACAAACCTCAGCTTCCTGATGACTAAGAGCTCTGATCATAATGATGATTGGTCGCTGTAAGGTTGTGGCCTGAATAAATTGCCAATAAATGTTTGTTTGCAAGTAAGTCAGTGTGCTGGAGTTTACCTTTGTGTTTTTGATGGACACATTGCTGTCCTGTCTTTAAATCTAAAACGGATGTGCAAAGATTTTTTTTCTATTTTGAGTGAAAAACACAAAGCCAATCCAAGAGTGAACTGAGGCTTGTGGTTTTAAAACAAACGTCTCTCTAACTCGTTATATAGTATTTTACCTTCTAAGCCAGCCAACAATAATCACATTTCTTGTAAGTCCTACTGAATGTACATTTTATTTGTCGATATAAATGAACTCATGTCCTCATTATTTACAAAAAGAAAGGACCATCTCTGAAGTTTAACTACATGAGCTGCTGCTGTTATTGAAAGGTCAAAGTCAGCCAATGGAAGTGGTCAGTACGACATCTGCATTACAACACTACACGGCCAGTATTTATCCTTCGTTTACGCCCAGAGACAAGAGATGTGAAAGATGTTGGCAAAAGTGTGAAAATGAAATGCTGAGCTTTCAGATGCCATCATCTTTAAGAGGCTGTGTCTTTGACAGTTAGAGAGACAAAAAAAAAAGTCTTTAAAGTGTAGAGAGTGCAGAAAAAAAAAAGTACCAGCTCAGTGAGTTTGAACCTGTTGAAATAATGCCACTGTCAAAACGATTGCTTCATAGTTTCAACACCTAGTCAACCGTCTAGCAGGGTGTCAGTGTGTCTAACTCACTGCAGTGCCAAAGATTCAGCAGGCTGTGAGAAGATATGGATTCTGACTGCAAATGATGCAGCTAATATTAAGTTTTTGGAAAATAGATTGAAGCCTAAAGCATCCTACCTGCGGTCATCTCAGTTTATGTGTGTGTGTGTGTGTGTGTGTGTGTGTGTGTGTGTGTGTGTGTGTGTGTATGTGTACACATGCTAAATGATATCATCTCAGGTGTGCTAATGTGAGAGCCTGCTCCCTGCACACTTTCACAACCTTGAATTTATGTTAAGAAGAATAATTCAAGTGCAAAATACACATGTATTTACAACACGTGTGAAAAGCTCCCAAAAGCAGAAACTCCAATGGAAGATCAAATATAAAAATAAAAAAATGATGTGAACAAATCCTCTAATCTGTTAAACATTTTGAATCTTGATGCAAATCGGACTGAAAGAAAATAGAAAAACGATTAAATGAGGAAAGAAGATTCATATGCATGAAGGTCAGAACTTAAAACAGGCAGCTTATTAGCCGTGTTAAATATAAATATTAGATATACTTGTAATCCAGGCTTGCATACATGTATAATCATCAGGCTGTGGAGGTCTACATTTCAATATATATAGAATGACCAGAAATGCTTGTATAAGTTAAGTAGCTATATTTATGCAAGCTTGCATATTTAAATTTGATGCTGTTTTATTAGCATAGAATTAAGTGTGCTGCTGTAAGGTCACTTCTCAACTCATAGCTTTCGGTCACATGACCAGTGTGGAGGGCTGGAGAGCAAAAAGCTTAGGTGAGAAGCAGCCATCACTAAAAACACTGTAGAACTGAAGCACAGGCTTTTTAATTAACCTGACAACTGAATTACAAAAGAGATATTAAAATAAACTGTGAGTTTGGGGCACTTGGAGAAATTTTTACAGCACACATGACACTATTTATATCATTAGAAATGGCAGAGTCCTTGGCGGTGTTACGGTTTAAAAAATGACCATGACCACTGGTGACTTTTAGCGGTATGAGTCTGTGGATGTCAGACATTTTGTGTCCTAACAAATGCCTCTTTGTTTAACTTTTCATTAAAGACATATCTAGTACTTTTCACATTATGATAATACAGAAACTCAATAAAGAGGCATTTGTTAGCTCACTTTCAGTCACGTTTGTCTGAAGCTCGTCAGCATGGTCACAAAAAATCACCTCCAGAACAATGTGTTCCAGTGATGACAATGACTAATCAGAACTATTTCATGTTTGTAAAGATGTTAATTTATGCTGTAAAATCTGTTTTTTCTGCCTGTCATGTGTTTGTGACTTCTTGTGTTCCTCGAGCCAGTCTCAAGTGGACACTCGACGAACTGCAGGATTTTACACTTCAGCACTGGCTTCATTTTTCAAGACTGGAGGATGCCGTTTGGTCACAACACAAACTTAACCTGTTTATGATATTTTTATTTAGTTGCCTGACAAAAAAATGACCCAACTAGTTCCCCTTCAGTTATTTTTCCTCAGAACACCTATCATGAGATAAACCCATAAAAAAAGAGAACACCAGAACATCTTTAGACAACATGCATTGGATCAGAGTGTTGGATGTTGTGACATTACCTTACACAACATATAGTTTTGTGAAAAGGTCAGTCCGACAGGGTCTGTGTGAGTCCAGAGACTCTGGGTGAGAGAGTTAAAAAAAAAAAGGCAGGGAAGAAGAGCGAGGGCATCTGCTTTGACCTAGACAGGGAATAAACAAACAAACAGGCTGCCAGGCTATCAGCACACAGAGCGAACAAACAGCGAGGCTGACAAATCTCCCTCATATCTCTGGAAGCGAGCCAGGTATCACACAGGTTAGAAAGGTGAGGTGTTGGAACAACACACAGCTGCTGTTGATGTGACTTTGGAGCAAATCCTTCCAATCTCATACGTATGATAACCTTCTTTTCTCGCATTAATTCCCTGATTACACATGCTTTCAAATCTGAAAAAAAATATGAATAATTGTTTTCACGTCTCAGCATCACTGCCCAAAATGAATGACTTCCCCTCTCTGAAGCTCTGAGGCAGATATCAGACCAAAGGGGTGATTCAATTGACTGAGCATTGATTACTGTTCTACAAAGAGCCTTTCCTTATTCTCCTCTTACAAATGTAACATCAGGTACCATTCATCATTTATGGCTTGCACCTAACGACACCCAGTGAAACCCATACTCGCCCACCGTCAATAATATATGGGAGCAGAGGGCTGGTGTCCAATTATGTCCAGCACAAAGTCTTTAATGTAGAGCCGGGAGTGTGCAGCTTCTGCTGAGCACTGCACCGAGCACATTTCACTAATTAGTTCCTTCTTCTCCGGTCGAGATTGTGCTAATTACTGAAATCAGTCCACGTTGTGTTCTGGCTGCAGTGGAAACTTTTCTTGGCCTTTGAAGATAGATTCTACATCAGCAGAGAAGTGTTGGCACTGTATTTGGTCAGCCAGTGATGAGTGGCCACCCTCAACATTTTACCAGCTAATAAATGACAACCGCAGTCTTGTGATTGTTTTTATTGAACAATGTGTGGAGAGAGCCGGTTCAATATGTTCCTCATTTCGTAAGCTACTTCTTCACCATTAGACAATGAAAGGAGACAATAAATAAAGGATGGAGCTGCAGTATAAAAGCTCTTTTACTGTATCACCCTGTCACACAAACACACGAGGAAATTTAGCAAAGACAAAATGATGCACGTTTTTATTTGGGATGTGCGGGGTTACCTGACTTAATGATTGTCGTTAGCCTTGCAACCCTGCTTAGGCACCAGAATATAAATATTTAGGTCCAAAATGTCGATCAAATGTTGTGTCAAAGCTGTAATGCATCCCCCCACCACTAGCCGGGGCTGCAGTTTGAATTAATGGCTTGCCATACTGCACAACTACCCGCATGTACACCAATACAGTGGACGTATAGCATCTCATGCAAAGAACAGTTTGGCAGTAATTTGATTTGAAAAATGTAGATATTGTTGGATGGTTGCTGTGTCAGGTACATTTGCATACAGCCACTCAAAGGGAGCAATAAGTCACCAGCACAGGCATGTGGATGTGCTAAATTTATTCTGTTTTCTGAGAGTTTTCTAAAATGTGTACTTTAACTGGTCTGAACTCTTATTTGTGTTAAATCGACAGAGAAAGTAGTCCCCAAGAATATCGCTTTTTTATTAGGATTGCGACAAGGCCAAATTTTAAACTTTGCTACGATTCTAGTCTTCAGTTGTTATCTTGTCTGTTATCTTCTCACCTTCTTAATTTTCTGTCTTGGGGAAGCCAAAATGCTTCCACACCTCAGAATTAAAACTCTGGTGGGTCCTCAATTTCAAAATCGTGCTCTGCAGCCGCCATGATAATGGTTTAGAACATGACTCAAGATCTGAAGTTTATTTAAAGCTAAGATTCTGCTCGATACTATCCATTATTAGAATAACAAAGAGTGTATATTTTTAGGATTGAAAAGTATCAAAAAATTTGGAAACCTTTGTTTGAATGCATGTTTGATGATAGACAAAAGCCACACCTTTCAAAAAACACAAGGGATCTCCTTTAATCTCCTTCAAAGGTCAACTGCCAATAATGTGCAGCGAGGTCTCAAACACACATGAGCTCTCCATTATTATTTTTTGGTTCCACTCCACCAGTGTTCATTGTAATTTCATTAGCTCAATCTCTGTTATTCTAATTACACAGACATCTTTTGCAGCAAATAAAAGTTAATGAGCTTTTATGAAAATGGCTTGACGTGACCTTTTTACTTATTCATTTATATCCCCCCCCCCCCTCCTCACCACCCCCACCTTCTCCTGTCAAATTGCACTGCAGAAGGTCCCTGATATGGTGGGATCGTGAGGAATGGACACGCCCCTTTTTTAAAACACACAAACACACTGCAGAAAAAAAAGAACACACGCTGTACAATCAAATTCAATGACTCTTTTTCCTCCGCCCTGTTTTTCCATAGATCATTTACCCTTGTCATCCATAAATCTGCAAAATGCCCTTTTCAAGCTGCTCATAAACACCATCATAGATCTCCAAAAATGCCAGCACAGCTCTGAGGAGAGCGCTGTTTGTGCTGGTGAGCCCACAGCGCCTCAGCTCCCTACAGAGGGGATGTGATGAATGTCAGAATGAACGTGTAAATAAAAAGTCTGCTGACGGATTTCTGGGTTGTGATGTCCAAATGAACCAGCGATGTGTTTTTTCAAGTGATACAAATGTGAAAAAAACATTATTTATATTGTCTTAAATTCCAATAAAGCAGGTCTGTGGATAAGCTAACTTACCAGGGCTGCCCTCGAGAGGTGGAAGAATTGTTAGTCGATTGGAATAACCCAAGTAGACCAAGTTTTTATTGGTCGGTTAGTCACAGAAAAAGAAAGTGTCTGAAATTCCCTCCAGGAGCTGCCTGAAGGGAGTGTGTCTGAGCATCTGTGTTGTACTTTGTCAAGGAAAGTGAGTCTCTCCTGTGTGTTAGTAAAATGAAAGTATGCGGATGATTGGCAGGAACAGTGAAGCGCATGCTTTCAATATGTGGTTAATAAAAGGAGTCAAAACTAATAATAACAGTAGTCTGCAGAAAGTATCTTTAAGAGCAGGTGTAGCGGTTCTGTAAACGGCCATGCACTCTTTACAATGAACGTTTTATTTTGAACCTGCATAAAGTAAATAGAGCACCTGTTTAATGCAACATCAACACAACACCTCACAACTATTCTCACTGGTGAGTTAGCAGCTGCAAGTCAGACTTAAGTCAGAATAATCTTGATGTAAATCCACAGCACCCAGGACTCGAGGGAAGATCAACACAGGGTTGAAATAAACTAACTAAATACCTCCTTGTTGTTCATTGCGATTTTGTGTGTTTCTTTGTGTGTAGAGAAGTGATACAAAAATGTTACAGATCACATTCAATTTAATTTTTTAAGTCAAATCATGATCATTTTTTTTAGACGCGTCAGCTGAATCTATTGCTTCCGATTGGAGCATTGACCCCAACGCTCGTTTCTATTTTCCTCTTTGTCACTCGCATTGACGGATGAGGAACGAGGAAGGAGGGGGTTCTACACGGCACTGACACTGTCTTTTCTCACTCAACAGAGCTTGTTAGCTTGTTTTACAAACACCGGAGACAAGTTTTTTTTAGCTCAGCACAATCTCTTTATTGACAAGTCTTTGTGCTGTAATTTTTGAATCAACATCTCCTAAATATGAAGCTACACACTTCAATACACCTTAAATACTAAAGTACTAGATGTCATACTGTTTGCAAGGGGAAACTGCAATTCACCGAGCAAAGAATTATATATTTAACGGATGCAGTGTGGACAGTGAGCATGCGATCTTGCGCAATGTGAAGCGACGCTCGAGTGCTGTAAGGACTAGTCGATTACTTCAGATTTAAATGTTCGATCAATTGACTGGGGAATGAGTCTCTGGTAACACCTCTTGTTCTCATGATCTTGGCCTGATGTGGAATGAATATACCTGTTTCTTACTAGTAGGTAATAAAGATGAGTCAAATACTGACTCATCCTCATATGAGTGTATTCAGAGTGAATACTGTGGAACTTGTACCTATGATAAATAAATCAGCATAATAAGACAAATTAATAATGAACTATAATAATTAATACACTGTAAAACTCATTTTAATGGTGAAGATAGAGGCTCAATTCAAAAGGAATAAAAAAACCTATGAAAAGAAACTCCCACTATCACGTCCCCTTTCCCTCTCTGAATTAGTCATACACTGAATTAGTGCTATCAAAATCAGTACGTGGCCCAGTGGATGGCCCTTAGGTTTATGAGCCTGTTCTGTGCTAGCAGGAGCTCCATTATCTTATTGCCTTTAAAGTCAGGAAAATAAGGTGGGCGAAGACCTCCGCTGCCGCTTCAGAGAGCTGGAAATCCAATACAGCCGAGAAGACAGATGCTACGGAGAAAAGATAGATCTTTAACTTGAAAGCTATTACAATTTTCCATTGTTTTTCAATGCTGATGTAAATTACCTCGAGCAGCGTCGGGCGCTGTTTTGCATTCCATAATTCATGTTTGTTGCAAAGGGAATCAAGTGATAACTTTGTGTGTGTAGCACTCCTCTGAAACAATATTTACTACTTCCTAATCAAGACAAACCTCACAGTCATAACCAGGCCAGGATTTATCTGAGATACAGTCATGACGGTGAAAGTTAAGATACAGAATAGTGGTAATAATGTTATTAGGAGTGTTGCTTTGTGCCGTGGGTAAACACCAGGGACTTTTCTGTGGTTTTCATTTAAGTGAGAAGCACATTCAACAAAAAGCAGGATATGAGATTCAGTCTAGACAGCAGTTTGCCGTTGCCTCAATTTGATTTGTCTTTCAAAGGATGAGTAACTCAGAGCTATTACATGTTATCACCTGTCTTTTCTGTACCCATTACTCATCTCTGCATTTGATTCAGAAAAAGTTCTTACTTTAAATGAACCACACCACCTTCCTTCTCCTATGAGAGGAATTAAGTCTCACAATGTCAATCATCCAAGTGCATTCATTCAATAACCCTGTTGGAATAGATGTTTTATATATACAAACTTAATGACATTATTGTGACCTTCCTCGGAAACCCAAACTGATGAAATCAATGCTCCAGCGTTCACACAGATTCAACCAGAAGAGACTATTGTGAGCACAGCCTGAGACGGGTTCACAAGGTTGATTCACATCCACATTTGAGAAAACCAAAAAGAGAAAAGATCACAGAGGCAGAAGGCACAGACTTCAAAACCAAAGCTTTCTCTGTTAAGGTCAACCGCTGCCGTGTTGCACCAGAAAATCATCAGAAAATACAGCAAACAATCATCTCTGCACAGGCGATACTTTGCAAGAAAGCCATGTAAAAAAAACACAGTTTTGTGCAAACCTGCAGATGTATGGTGCACAAAGTTTACCTGTCTGCTGGCTTTGTTAAAAATGTGTCTCTGGATTTCTAAATGGAGTGCATTGTGTTCGCCTGACACAGAGTGTGGGTGAAATGTCCTCCATCCACAGCAGCTTCAGAGAGGCTGAATGTGTTTGAGGGAAGGACTTTTTGGCCTGTGGCAGTAATGCACCCAAAAGGGGACTTCAGCTCTCGCTAGTGATTCAGAACATCCATTTCTGCTTTAGATTTCTGCATTATTGTCCCGAGCCGACCTCTGACCTCATCTCCAGGCCCTGTCCGTACAACATCCAACTAAAACATTCATCATCCCCTTATGTGGATGTGGAAAAAAAGAATATAGGCTATCCTCCCTCCCTCAATGTGACTGTAGTCATTGAACCAAAAGGCAGGAACAAGGAAGGGAAAAGTTAACGTATAGAGGGGGTTAGAGGGAGCCTTTGGACGGTCTTGTTCACCAGAGTGAGAGTGAAATGGGCTGTGGGCGTTATGTAAAGGTACAGCGTGCAGATTTGTACATGAGATAGAGGGTCAGTGAGTCACTAATTAAGCGGGCTCGATGGTATGCACAGCAGGAAGATGCACTGCTGTAACGCATGAAGGATGAGAAAGTGTGATGACAGCTGGGATGTCAAAGATGAGATGAGTCAACTTCTACAAAAAACTAATTTCAGATTTCAGGGACAGCATCATGTGATAAAGTGAGGCAAACTTTTAAGACTTTCTTAATTTGCACAAATCAGTGTGTGTGACTTCTGTATTGTAAATACATGTGTAATATGGTTATAAGGTCACCATAACGCAGACTTCATGAGTGAGAAAAAGTCAGATAAAGTCACATCATAGAATAAATAGTTTACCCAAGACTAGAAGACAAATTGTTTAATAATGTGATTTGAGAATATGGATCAATGAGCGCAACAACACCAACAAAACATATGGCGATTTGTTGACTCAGGTACATCCTTAGTCGTGCTCACCCCTACTTTATGCATTCTTTTGTTTTTGCGATATATATAGTCATAGTGTGTAGTACAGTTAAGTAAAACAAATCATGCTCTTGACATCATGGTATTTACATAGGAGCCAAAGACTGTACCCTGCTGCCTGCCCACAGTAATCCTGTTCACATCATGTGACATCATAAACTAGAAAATATAATGATGCTACCATGGACTAAAGCTTTCTGCTGCTGATATAGTAAAAGCTCAACTGAAGGAATGTATTTTTATTTTAAATCAACAGAAACAGAAACGTGCAAATAACAGTTTTCAAAGGGTTAATGTTTTCCAATCATTTCCACCTGCACTGAACTTTGTCGTGGCTCGACATTGTGCTGCATGTCCATGTAAAAGAAACAGCTAAAGATGAAGAAGGTTGTTGGATAGTGGGATCAAACCCAGCTTGTGCATCTGTTTATTCAGCGATCCATCTGTCTCAGTGCTAAGAGAAAAATAACTTGTTTTTTTTAAAGTAGACTTTTCCTTGATGTCCCAAAAAACAAAAGAATAATAAAGGCAGGATTTACAGGATACCTACAGCTGGCACTCATGCTCACCCCTTCTTACTCTCAGAGATGAGAGAGTTAGGTGGATCTGTGAGGTACCGATGTGTCACTTACAAATCACTGTGGGGAAAGTTAACTGTACTTGAGGCTCGCTGCCAAAAGAACCTTGGAACAAAAGAAAGGCTTTGGAAGAAACAGAACAGAAGGGCGTTGACTGGTCTTCCCTCCATTTGCCTCCTCTGCCTCATAGCCACTTTCACACTCCGAAAAGCTTGATCACTCATGTATGCAGGTCAGGCAGAGTCAAGCGTACAGTAGATGTTTCAGCAGCTAAGGCCCTCAAGCACGGGGTGTTAAGACGTACTATTTTTACCAGCTGGTAAGCATTTTGGATTTTCTCCCTTGGCCTCTCTCTCTTTATCTGCTTGTTACCAGTGTTTAGTTTCATCACAGAATTGCAGGCTGCCACACAAATGTGATTTCCAGAGAGTAATGAGGTTATGATGACCTTTGGCAATGGCACCTGGACTTTTTAAGACGCAGGTGAAACAGCAGCTGGGCTCTCAGCTGGGCATCTGTGTGCTGGCTTTTGGCAAAGCGTGAAAGCAATGAGAACAATGGAGCTTCCTGGACACAGCCATCAAATATTAAAAAGCAGCACAATTTCTGTTTTCTCAATAATTAATTCAAGAATAATTGTTTTTCTACATTAATTATCCATTCGGAGAACTACTACAATGTTTTTGCATGTTTGGCCCATTTTTTTTTTTTTTACGAGTCCCTATGTGGATGTTGTTTTGGCCTGAATGTGAGACGAGTCTGTTTAAAAGAATGGAAAGTCCTTGTATTTTGGCCAATACTACACGTTGAATCACCAGTATCATTTTCCAAGTCAAACCAAATGTTTTAGACTGACTTCCCCACCTTCCAGTCAACTATTGTTTTTCGTTCAAATACTTCTCTGCAATTCTCATGTGCTGTACCTTTAAGCAAATACCTGCATGTCCCGCCCCAAATCCACAAAGCCACACGGACACACCTGTACTAGATTTTGTCAAGCGCAGGGGGAGCAACAATGTGTGGCCAGCAATACCTCCAGCATTTCACGCCAAGCCTTCCCAAGCAGCAAAGGAGTCCAGACTGTGTTTTTTCCACCTCTGTGGTATTCTACCTGCTCACTGACCTGGGCCTGTCCCTGCTGTCTGCCACCTGTGCTGTGCAACGACAACACACATACAGTACAGACACATGCAGCAACAGCACACACATCAGTAAAAAAAAATCAGGCCAGATCACAGTAGTAACTTGGCTGAAAAACAGACGGAGTAAACAGATCCATCTCTGGCTCATCTGTGTCCACTTCAGAGTAGGTTTGTGTGCTCATCCCTGTAGGCACGTATAAGACCAGATTTGATTTTATATAATACATTTGGCTCACTGGTAAAAATCCAGCACAGTCATAGCTCAACATTAGCATTCCAGTGGGAGAGGATTAAACCATAATACCCAGTTGATCATTCATTAAAAGCAATGTGGGTGAGACTACTGTTTCTTGCCATTCAGTCATCATGGGAATACACTTATTTTTGGTCCATGTCTTGTCTGCTCACATTAACATTGCTCTCCACTCTCAAGGGCCAGAACAGCTTCGTTTTTCATTAGCAGCATAAATAAAACATGGTATTAATCTTAACCCCCATCTGCCCTTTATTAACCAAATCCAACAGCAAGTTTTAATGAGACGGTTTAGCCTTTGTAATCAGGGATTCCTAAGAGAAGGATATATGATCCAAAAGGTTGTGCCTCCTCAGTCCAATAAGACTTGTTCACCTAAAAGGACAAGTTTAGAGATTTACTTTCAGGGTATTCAAGAAAGCGACAACCTCTAGTGTTGAAATAGAAGCCAAGGCGGAAGTGCAAAACACTGCAGTTCCTCGAGTATCCACTAGAGGCAGGCTTCAAAAAGGCAAAGAATCCCGTTAGGTCCCATAATGAAATGTCCTTTTTTAAATTAGACATAAAAATGTTTACATCCAGGTTCAAAAAACAAATTTGGCCATTTCTTCATTGGTACCAACCACATGTTTTTTTTTAACTATTCAACTTTATATAATTAGGGGCATGGCTAAGTTGACTGACAGAAGGAGAGTTGACGCTGTTGCCAGATGGATTCAAAGTTTGTGATTGATATTTCACTATGGAAACCACCATTGCTGGATGGCTCCTCAGAAAAAAATGGGTGACGTCACTGAGGTTACATCGAACAAATATCGACAAAATAAGTGCAGTAGTACTTCTGCAGCTTGCCCCATTCGAGATGTCACTTGGCTCTTAGACTTTTTGTTGAAGTCAAATATCCAAAATATGGATTTTCTCAGCTGGATTAAAGTTTATAAATATGAAATATCCCTGGATAAAAAAATCATTTTAAGAGAGTTATGTTTGAACTTGTGTGCAGCTCAAGGTGTCCTGACGACATTTTTTTTTTGGAAATGTCTTTAGTGGAAGGTCAGTGGGTAAAATGTTTTGCCAGAGAATAGTGAATGGCCATTAGACAAACCTAACTTAACAGTACAGAGTGTTGTAGATAGTGAGTGTCTGGGCTTGTTGTATACTTTAAGCGGAGGCCAGCACTTTGTGTTAGTTTGTATGTCAGGTTTGTTATTTCCAGTCAAACTGAAAATCAAAAGAATAGTTCTGGACAGAAATAAAAAGATGTGAGGCAGACCGCAGAGGAATTTGTGAGTGTCTACGATCTCAGTGCTCCAGGGGAAAAGAAAAGAGCATAAAATCCTTGGTCATACATTGTAACAGATACTTCTTGGGGAATGGATAAAGTAATATATATTGTCCTGGTATTATATGGATTACAGTATCAGCTTCACTCAATCATTTCACGTTCATATTGAACCAAAGCTTTGCGGGTGATGCAGGATCATGTACTTAGTAGTTTAAAAGTCCACCAGGGTAAGACAATCCACTCTCTTGTCTGTACAAGCTGACATCCCTCCACTTTTCTGTGTTCGAAGGGGGGGAAATAAAGAGGGTCAGATTTATTGGTATTCAATCACACACTAAAGCAACGGTCGTTCCTGGTGATTGCTTTCAGGTAAAGTGACTGTCAGGACGTCTGCCTTTAGAAGCTGGAAGAGCAGAGGAAATGAAATCACACTAAAGCCAACTCTGCCTTTTCATCACAATAAAAAAAAAAGAAAGAAAGAAGAGGAGCTGGTATTATCCTCCAGCAAGGAAAAGGGAGAGGTGAACTGTCGGAGAAGTAATAGACCTGATGTGGTAAAGTGTTGAAAAGGTCAGTGCATCTTCTAGAGTTAAGCCAGGGAGAACAGCCCCAGTAACAATAGAGTAATAGCATTTTTAAGCTTGATCACACAGATCCACATTTTTTCTTTGGGACTGGGAGTCCCTTTTATCCCTCTCTGTCTTTGCTGTCTCTTGTTCTTGCATCATTCATGAGCTAAGTCTTTAACTATGCAGTCTAATTTTTTACAATATCCCAAAATTTACAATTGATACTGGTGACTTTGTATGACTTTGTTGCTCTAGCGGACCCAAATTAAACCAAGGCTTAACAACAAGCATTAGGGGGGAGGCTTTATGTTTGTTGTAACTCTGAGCTGTAGAGATGATTTGGAGGGAAAAGAAAATGCATGGCTTAGTGGAATACAGAGACAACAGCTGGCAGGGAAAATGGGACTAGAAGCTATGCCCATTGTATAAACTTGGCATGAACTCCTGGTATAACAAGATTAACCCTATTTTCACACGAACTATCTTTTCTGCATTTACAGTGAAATCGTGTAATTCCTAACATCCGGGATGACCTCTAATCTGATTCCACTCTTGGGTCCAAGATATCCCTGGGCAAGAGGCCTACACAGGAGGAAGGAGGAGGAAGGAGGAGGAGATACAGGGTGACCATTATGACCAGAACACACTGCCCCTGGCAAACCACCAGTTGCAATTAGAGTACTATATGTCCTTTTCAGGCTCCGACAGTCAGAAAGCCCTTTAATGAGAAGACAGTGAGTCAATATTTATCGTCCCTGCTCGG
This sequence comes from Labrus bergylta, assembly GCF_963930695.1. Lineage (NCBI taxonomy): Eukaryota > Metazoa > Chordata > Actinopteri > Labriformes > Labridae > Labrus > Labrus bergylta. Next base: position 18,898,704 of record NC_089216.1, read on the forward strand.
CTGGTGAGCACTGACGCCAGAGGATGTGTGTCAATGTGTTTGTGTGTTTATGGAAATGTGTGATTAAGTCCTCTCGCTGAAGAAGGATGGCTGTGAATAAATGCGGTGCAACGTTGTGATGACTGCTTGAAAAGCATGGGGGAGATTGAATAATTACAATCATTTCAGGATGTGAAAAGTAGTCTGTTTTCTTGCATCGCATTATCGCATCATCTTATTGACGCTGATGAAACTGAAAACTGTGATTAAACGTCAGGGTTTTAGAGAATTATTTGACGCCCCCCAAAGAGGTTTTACCCAGCACCAAAGGAAAATCACTAGCACCAAAAGAAAAGAAAGACGATTCAAATTGCAAATCAAATCCTCTCTGAACGTATGTTAAAAATATCAATACATCAGACGACTGTTGAACAAGCAGAACATAAACTTAAATACGACGTCTCTGACTTCTAGCAGTCATCTCCCCTCTCATCCGCATGTGGCTCACGCTGGATAGCCAGCTGATTGACTGTTCGTTTCTTTTGACTGGTTCTGGACGCTCTGCTGACACCCACGAGTGCAAATGAGGGTTGATTTTCCGTTTAATTTCACTTCATGGCGATAAATATTAACCCAACAGTCATATTAAAACTATACTAAACCACGTATGATGTAGCTGCGGCTAATAACTTACCATAACGTCAGCCAGCTGTAGTCTGTGAACTTCTCCACACAGACTGTCAAACAGCGCTGCATTATAGCCAGCAAATATATTTTTATAATTTCTCAATTTCCTGATCTGATCAAATGATCCAAATGATCTGTGACTTAAATCTGTGACAGATCTTATTATTTTGTAGGAAGTCAAAGGAAAAAAAAATATTATTATTATTATACCACATTTAATTGGGGTTTCAGTAACTTAAGCATAATGATAATATTATTTATAAAATGGTCAGAAATAACATGAAATGCAGAGATTTCTGTCAAATAAGGTAATACAGACTCAAACTATACTGTAATATGTGGGTCGAACATCTACTACAGCGCGTATAGTCACCCCCCAACGGCCCATTCTGAGCCAGGAAAAACCCTTAAAGTCCAAAGTCTGTATGCTAGAACATGCTATGTAATTAGGGGAACACGATGCATCGGGAAGAACAAGTTCATTGTTTTTGACACAAACATTCAGAGACAATCCTTTTGTACCCTATTCCCTTTTTTTTGGTGGATATTTCCATACCATCTGTCAACCTGCCTGTGAGACCCAAAGACGCCCTGCTGAACGCCTCACCACAGAGACCTTGCACAAACTGAGACTCCCCACATACGTCCCCTGATTATAATTCCATGCAGGCATTCCAGCAGACATGACGATCCACTGTCTGGCATTACTATACGCTGCTCCACCCCGCCAGGATTAAACAGTGTGCCCCTCAAGCTGTTCCATTTTCCCAGACAAATATCACTCTGGGCAATCCATCAAACACATAAGCCCATTCTTGAGGCATTAGGTTATTTATTTTTTCTCCCCTCATTTCTGCTGCCATCGTGTGATGTCATGCTGCGTCTTTCTGGCCTTACCAAAGTGCCCAACATCTGTCTTCACATCCCTCTTCATGTCATTCATCTTGACTGATTATTTTGACCCCATTTGAACTTCTTCTTTGAATGTCATCCCTGCTGTATGATTAGTGCTGTTACCATCTTTGGCATCTTGAGCTGTGCTGGTAGCGTTTGATCATCAGCTATTTAGTTCAAAATATTTTGGCTGTATGCCTTTTGATAACTATGACCCTCCACTAATCACTACTCTTATTTTCTGTACAGCTGGGTTCTTGTCGGTAATACCAAAAAGTAGACTTACAACCATTTTTGAGACTGAAACTGACACTTATTATGGAGCATTTAAAAGCCCTTTCCAAAGCTGTAATCCTCCCACATCCATTTGTTGGGCTCTAAATAAATCACATTCCCACCTCCAAACAAGTGCACTAAATGGGCGGGAAAAAAAGGTATATTCTCTTACTCTAGATGTAGATATGACCAAATTGGATTTACAGTGAGTGAACTCAGCCATATTGCTGAGCAACTCGCTTCCAACAAAAAGCAAAAGAAGAGATAAATTAATCTACAGATGTGAAATTAGGAAACTCATGGGGTTTTATGCAGAACATATACATGTTCTCAGTGCAAAACCGAATAGCACCAACACAAACAAACATAACCTCAATATGGAAAATGATCAAGTGTGCATCAATGACCCATCCAATGACAGGCTAGGTTCAATGAATCACGACCTTCAAGGGGAAGTACAGTCTATCACATGCTGTATATGAAGGTAGAATTTTAATTAACTCTAACAAGGGTTGCCTGATTTCAAATCTTAACCCTGTCCTAATTTCAGTACACTGAGTCCGGCCCTCTGACTGCGACTCAGAGACACACATGGAGGATAGGTGGAGAAAGAACAGGTGGAGCAACATCACGTTAGATCATGAACTTCATCAATTAACTTTAGTTTTTGTGGCAACAGGATTAAAGAGCACCGGAACAAGGTAATGCTGATAGCCCAAATCTGCGATTGAGAATCTGCCTTGAGTGTCATGCTGGTTTATATATGTGACAGCAGCAGCGTCACCTGTAGCCTGTACATTTTGACATGCAGGGTACACACAGACTGCCTGCACAGTGGTCACCATCACTATTAGTCATTGAAATGAAATAACTGGCGATTTTGGTTTGTATCCATGTCCACTCGTCCAAACAATTTAGTGTAGAAAAATAAAATAATGCATAATTTTCCTCCTTTATGTTGTTAAGTCTTCCATAGCAGCAAGGTGGTAAATCTCTGATGAGCCACAAGCAGCTTGCAGCTTGAGTGACGGCAGTGCAGCAGCAGGCACATCAGCAATCAGACCTCATTTCCGAGTAATTTGGTGTCGCCGGTGCTGCATTAACTCCATAGGTGGCCCCGTCTGTTTGGAAGGCTTGAAAAAGAATTAAATAAATACCACAGAAACAAGCTCTGTTCGCAGGAGATCCATAAAGTAATAATGAATGCCACCCTGTTTGTGCAGAAATGAGCAGTGATGGCCCCTTAGCTCATGTGGGTAGGCTCCAATAGCCGATTTGAGGCCCACATATTGTTATCAAGGCGTCTCCTTTACATGCTGGAGTTTAGAGCAGGGTATTTTGCACCTGGCGAGAGTAGCTTACAATCAGTCTGCGCTGCAAGGCAGGACAGTGGGTCGCAGAATGGCCGTTGCTTGAATATCAATATTGTCTCATAAAAGTAGCAGGGGTCCTCGCCTGGTGAAGAGAGGGAGATTACAGTCTTCTTTTGAAGCTCAGCTGGCAGGTGTTACTGAAGTGAACTCCTCAAGAAGTCCAGAGGGAACTGATGAATAGTGAGGATTTCCCCCACAGTTTGTGTCTTTTCAGCCTCTCCATAGTCCCAAACTTCACCCTGCTGTTTGTTTGTTTGTGTTGGGGGGGGGGGGTCACCTGATGCATGGAGTCGCATGCATCTGTTATCAGTCACACTACAGACTGTCATCATTTCCACCAGCAGCTTTGGGTAAAAACTAGTTCCCTTTAAATAACCACTGCAGCCTGCGACCATCCGGGGGCGGGTGTTTTTGTCAAGCAGGAAAATGCAGTTGCTATGGCTGCTAAGATATAATGAAGGACAGCAGAGCACTTGGATATAAAAAGATGCAACTCAAGAAGTACTTGGTATTATTAAGCAAACATTAAAAGCAGGAGCTATAAATATTTGATGTAGGCCTTAAAATGTATCATAAACTACTAACATAATGGCTGGTATAGGACAGAGATTTATTCTGAACATTTGTGTTTCTTATTTTAAGACTCTAAAGTGTTCTATTATAAAGTGAGGGTAAGGTTGGACGTACTCGGAGCTAAACATAACACTGTCTGACTGAGGCTTGTATGTAAAACGTTAAGGACACACGGCAGCAAATTTTTCATTTGCGATCCTGCAAAAATATATTTCTTACAAGTTTATTCAACTATGACATATTTTTGTTAACCATATTTGTTCTCATTGGTCTGTAATGTACTTTATCTTTTGATTCCTTGGCCTCTTTTAGAACAACATAAGATGAAAATGTTGTGATCTGCCTGACCTTAAATACAAATATCTCAAAAGATTTCTAGAAACTTTAAGCCTTCCACTCTAGCATTCATGACATGAACTTACCAAGATAGTTTAAAATGGAAAATGGATTAAAGCTTGTATGGTTCTTTTCTATTCTTCTGACTACTCAGTCACACCTACACATTCACACACTGAAGGCAGAGGCTGTTGCAACAGTCAGTAACATAATGTGTGCATCTTTCTGAGCTGCTAAAGGACTTAACTAAAAGTGTCTATTTGCAGATGTGTTTAAATAACAGTTAGCTGTCTCAGTGCTGTGACGGAGGGCGGAGAAGAGAGCAGCAAGAGAGCGAATTCAGCATAATTCAAACAAAATCGTGCGCGTCAATGCCGAGGTGTTAATGTGTTTCTAAGATCTTTAGAGAAGTGGTTCTCAACTGGTCTAGCCTAAGGACACACCACCAACTCCTTCATGAAAAACTGCAACCCCAAATTCTGATATTTGTCAACCAGTCCAGGTTATTAATTGGAAATGTGCAGGTTTGGATGCGCAAACTAAAAAGATGACCAAATCATAGACTTTTTGACGACTCTTGGGTCCCAACCCACAAGTTAAGAAACACTCTAAAGTGTATTTAGTGTTATACTATCAGAAAATAAGATCTTATTTCTCTGCATCATTACTTCGTTGTCATTAGTAGTGCTCACTTTTTCCAGTTAATCTCAACGTCAAACGCTTCTCTCTCTCTCTCTCTCTGAGTTGAAAATACAACTTTCTGTTTATTTTCTTTCATAACTTAGGTACTTTTGAGTCCGACAGAATTGTAAAATAAACGATATTGTATCATTTTAGCTCAGTTGGTATCGAAAATCATGTCATTGTTCAAAATACTAACAACCCCAGTAATCATAGAATTATTTCTCCCAAAATCAGAACATTACGGGGAAAACAGATCTGTCGGAGATTCATCAAAAGTTCACATAGCTGCATGAGGAAAAGTTTCTCTGCAGAGTTACATTCTCAGCTCCATCACAAATGCCAGGATGTAAGCTTATATAGAAATAGAACGTGTGTCTGAGAGTGGGGGCTAATAATACACTCTTTTCTGGTGACTACAGCCTCCTGGGAGCCACCTCTCTGTTAATTAACAGCGTACACAAATAGTCTGGAGACCTTGGAGGTAAAAGAGAAAAGAAAATCAAGCGTAATTGCATAATCCTGTGAACAGTCAAAAAAAATCTATGTCAATGAAATTTAAAGCCATTGATATGGGTACATTAGGATAGTGATGCTGGATGGCTAACAGAGTAAAAACAAGCCATCAGAGAATCGCTTATTGATTTGCTTTGTTGTTGTATTAGCGAGGTCTTCTAATGTACTCCAGCAGTGTGGGACTCCATGTGTAACATGAAAAGTGCATTGAATACCCACAATGCAAGTGTGCAGGTTATCAATAACGTTTCACATCTGCAGTTGTTGTCAACTCTGTATGTCGTTCTGAAGTGACACATGAATGCAAGTAGTAAAAAAGGAAGTTGTTTGTTTTACTGTTTCTCCCGCGTGACAGAGCTGGACAGCAGGTGACGTGTGACAGATGTGTGTGAGCAGGACCTCTCACACTTTTCCACTTGTGAGTGACAGCAGGGGCTAGAGAGCAAGCTTTAATTGCATGTGACGGCTGCTCCCACTGACAGGGACCTTCATGCTAGTAAAAGACTCACTTGAGGAACGGGTGAAAGAGGTGCTGGGCTAGAAACTTCAGATTGACACTCTCCCTGGAAGCAGTTCGCTCCGTTGCATCTCGGCCAATCCGCATAGCACGCTAACACGCCCGTGCATCAAACAAGTCCTACAGAAATATGTCTGGAGGGTGCTTAACCCTGACTCCTTTGAGTCAGGTAACTTAACCTCAGGCTTAAATCCATGAATGTCTGCTTTAGCTTCCGCACAGAGAGGCAGTCTGCTTGAAAGTATTCATATGGTAAAAAAAGAAGAGCAAGAATAAGGGGATTAGGGATTTAAGGAAGTCTCTCATCTGGAGCAGTTGTTACCGGATTCTTTTTCCTTCTTTTTTTTAATGCGACCCAGACCAGGTTGTAAAAAAAGGACTGGATCAGAATCTGTTATTTGGAGTGTAGATTAACGTTCCGACTTCCTTGCTGAGATCATGAGAGCAAGACGAAAGAACATGTTGAGAGCGAGTGGGGGGATAAGCGTGTAGCATAACGCCCCTTTGATCAGAAAAAAAAAAGGAGGAAGTGAGGAGTATTGGGCACCCATGCCTAACTAGCAGATTTTTGCCTTGCTGTCTGTTCGAGGAAGTTGGGAATCTATCAACAGGAGAATGGAGGCCCGGGAGCATGTGTCCTTTGAACTCGGGATTGCTCAGCCAGCAAAAAGCCATGACTACAGAGTGGAGAGTGGAGGGGAAGAAGAATGAGTGGGAGATGGGCAAAGGGTGGGAGAAAAAAGTAGTACAGTTAGAAAGGGGGGTACACAGTAAGTAGACCTAAAGGGTGACTGTCTTTTTTTTACATAATGTGTTAGATATAAAGATAGGCAAATACGTGTACGAGTATATAAGTTATGTATGACGCAGTCTGATTGATGATTATGACCTCATGAAGCTGGTAAAAAGGGCCACTGCCAGTCTGGTGTTCAAGTAAGTGGCCACTTGGAAAACATCATTTTATACAGGTATATGGGTTCCACCGGTATATAAGATGCACACCCTCTAAAAATTAGGTATCAAAACTGGGTCTCATACACCAGATTGTTCCACTACTTAGAATAGAAAATACCATTTTCTTCAGAACAGGTCTACCTTAGGGTGTTTAAAAATTTAAAACTAATCACGCAAATGCCTATCACCCTCAATGTTGTTTTGATGGTTTTCTTCTAGATAATTTTCCCCTGCTTACTTTAAGGTTTAGGGTTTACAAAAATTCTGAATACTTTGACACTTTTTTTTGCCATTATTACAATCTCTATATTTGAACTATCAATAGTATTGAAAAGTACCAAAGCTTCATATATATTTTATTTTTTTCACTTTTTTCCCCAATCCTCTTTTTGGCCATTTTCACTACTTAAGCATTTGTATGCATTTCTTGTTTTCTCAGTGTTTAGTTTTTCTTATGTATACTTGAAGATTGGTATTCTAATCACATGTATTCCCATTTATATTTACAATGCACTTACTAAATCCCTTGAATAAGTTCTCTATAATTAAGTCAATTATGATTTTTTAATACTGCTGTGACTCCCGGGGAAAATTTTGCACCACTGAAACTTCTGACAACTCATCTCAACAAATTATTTCCCTCGTCTTTGCATCTCTGCATGCATCTTTCCAAAACAATAACAACCTGAAATTGAGGGAATTGCTTTTTTTTGCCTAACTGGAGAAAAAAAAATAAGAGAGGGGAAAGAGAGAGAGCGAGCCCTAATGATAGGAAGATTATGACAGCACTTTATAAACACCAAATCCCAACAGCACACAGCAGCAGCAGAAGGCCTGTAACACAGCAGCTTTGATTAACTCCCAACAAAATCTCAGCAATCACATCCAATGGAGACTTGAAGCATGGAGAGCTTCATTAGACTTTCACTGTAATTGGGTAGTGAAGGCAAAAAAAAAGAGACGGCACTGATTCTGTCAGGCTGTGTCGTCGTCGGCAGACGGTTTGCAGATAAGGTTATCTCTGGAACGTCTTCAGGCAGCCTTACAGGGGACAGCCCCCTCATTAGCACTATACTTATTTATGTATACAGGACAAGTTAATTGGGAGTTCAATTATCAAGCAGTGAGCCGCCCCCTCTGCCCAACCGCACACTCACCCCACACTCACTCCCCCTCCCCCTCTGTGGTTGCCAGTGGGGAGATAGCACAATTATCACCATGATGTATGAGTCTCCTCTGTGTCCTCTGCTCTTTGCCCCAGCCCCCGTTCTGTCACCGTCCCACCACAACTACTGCTGCTGCTGCTTCACAGCTATTTTTTATTTTTTTTTAAATCCAACTTCCCGCCTCACTCCACTCACATTATGGGACATTTAATAAGCTCTGTGTCACATATTCTAACATTGATGAGGCATTACAATGTGGATCAATTAGACCATTCTTGTATTCTTCATTTCATAGCATCAGGGAAGATTTGACAGGAAATCTTCTGGAAAACTTTATGGCCAAAGGGATGTTTCTGTTCCGGCAGAAACAGAAGGAAGCGTTAGAAAAAAATAGCAGCTGATGGTGAAAGAGGGAAAAGCTGGTAGGGAATTAACGACCAATATTTTCACCTTCTGCTGAGGTGAGACAACTTTTGACTTTGAACAGGAGAACAGGGAACATGGCCTGTACAGCTGGGAAATGGATACCAGATTTTAAGCCAGGGATAATGTTGTGGGTATGAGTGGAAACGTAAGGACAGTTTTAAATGGCTGTGTGCAGCACCTGAACCAGAAACCATCTTTAACTGTTGAAGAGTGAGAAGGTGAAGGAGATATTCCAAGACTGCAGTCATCTGAATTAAACCTGGGACATAAACTATTTTCAAGTTACAGCTAAAATATATGACATGGCAGTAATTACATGTCCAGTTCATGGCTGTTGTTGTGTTAAGAGCTCTTAGAATTCATGAATTATAACGGCTGATAAACCCAGATTACTCCACTCTGTCTGCTCATGGCAGGCCGTGTTAAAACATGACCACAGGCTATAAAAAGGACAGTGTGTGTTTGAAGCTGACGCCTCCACTCCCTGAACGCAGCTCTGTCTCACTCCGCCTTGCAATGAGAGGTCTGCCTGAGGTCACGGCTTCTTTCTTGGGAAGAAGGGAGATGGCGGGTAGCGCCTTCCAGACATGCAGGGTGCAGTCCGGTTAACTGCAGGGCTCCTCTGGGAGTCAGGTTGCAGCTTTATTCCATCATATATAATAAAAAGTGATGATGAAAGTGAATTGCAGAGTAGAGCGCAGTAATGAGCTAAGCAGCTGTTTTTGAACGCTCCTGTATGTGGAGCTGCCAAGTGAAAAAAAAGAGGCTGCTGCATCAACCTTTTTTTCCACTCATAAACGGTGATTTAGTGTTTATTCCACTGCCAGGGAGCGGGCAGCAAATGTTGACGAATAACGTTCAATCTAAAATGACGCCGCCAAAGATTTCCTGTTAAAAGCTTGAAAAAAAAAAAAAGACGACACTTACCTCTATGCTGCACAAGAGTATGGGTAAGAGAACATTACTTTTTAAAATGTGAGCCATAACAGACGACAGATCTTCTACCTATGTGATGTAGCTTTACTCTGAATATTCATTTTTACAAGTAAATTTGTAGATTATCCTGTTTATACAACATCCCAAATGTATGTAGTAATGATATCCATTTCACTAAGAGATGTTTTTTGTTCAATCTAGACAGTGTGCAGGGAATTTTCTTGCAATATTAAGTCATTCTAAAAAATTAAATTAAGTAACTCAATATCGGGAGCCTAGCACTATTTGATTTTTAAAAGTGTCTATCAAAGATCACAAGTATTGTGGCAACCCTACATGGAACTTGTCATATTGTCGCTAAGATCCTTAAGATCTAGCATACTTCATCAAAAATTCATGTGGTGCGTGTGAAAACAGAGAGTGGGATGTGCAAGTGTTTGTATGTGTGTGCGTAAATAAGTGAGTGAATGTGTGCAGATAACTCTTCTCAAACGCTTTTAGGAAATAAAGGGACATTTTTTGATAGCGGCAAAAAAAAAGATGTCATCAATGTGGCTCTGAAGTCCAACAAGTTTGGGTACCACTGAATTACAAGTACAAGAGAGAGTATACCCATCAGTGCAGCTAGGTTTGTTCAGAGGTCAAACAGCCTGTAACCTTTAACCTTGAAGGAGCAACGAGACACTGACTTTTCAGCCTTAAGCTGAGTCACTTCTTATCTAAATAAATCTGGATCCCGTTGTAAATCGTCAGCGTCTGACCTTCAGAGATCAATGTGTAAGTAATTAAATGCACTGAGTGGTGCATTTCCAAATTGATACAATGAAACGGTCTGAGAGATCAATAAATTCAATATCAGCTGATTTAAGGCGCATCTTTAGATTAAAGTCCAGTTCTTTTAAAGAACCAAGTGTCTCAAAAAAGAATGCATGCCATGTTTCTTTGGCCGGATCGATTCCATGTTTGAACTTAATTATACTAAAAGTGACCGGCCACTGTGCATCTACGCTTTCAAACAGCTTGGGTCGACAGGAAATTGCAACTGAATGGCAATTAATAAATAAAAAACAACATGACAAATGGCTTTAAAGTCAGGTACAAAGCGTGGTTCATGTCAACCTGAAAGAGCGTTGGCAGTTTTTTGAGTAAATGAATGTATTAATATCACAGCAGTCTTTCTCACAAATTAATTTAACCTCTAATTACCCTGCCTGAGAGCTCATAGCTGCCTTGTTTCGTGCTGCCGTTTGGGGGTCAGCGGCGAACAAAGCCAGGGTCGGCATCAATTATAAAAACAATGGCCCACGGAGGCACATAGCGGCTTTAATTACACCCCCTAATGGAAAAAAAGGCCTGTCCATTACTACTTCAGAATGCAAGCTAATGGGAACAGAATCTATGATTATAGCAGCGGAGGTGCACCTTCACACATGCAGCGCATAAAAGCACATTAATGTTTCAGGTTGTTGGCTTTGCTGTGAGAACTCAGTGTTACATTAGTGAGGTAAGTGCCACATTTTGTTTGAATAAAAGAGGGGTCAGTTTAAAAAATTAAAAAATCCTCTCATTCAACCTTCATCGTGTCAGAATAAAGTCCCACTTCACCTGAACAACATTAGTGTAAATGAGAAAAAAATGCCAAAACCTGTCTGTGTCAGCGCTGGGATGAAGGCTGCAGACAGATGAACACACACAGACACACACTCTATGAAGGGATCAGAGGGGTGGGGGAGATACGCCCGGGGGGAGATGAGATGGCTCAACCTCCTTAAATTTCAAAACCTCAGCTGTCATATTAACTTTTCAGATTTGACTGATTCCACTTTGGGCTGACATCCATCATTACCAAAGGACTGTAAATGTCGACACTATTTTTTTTGTTGTTGTTGTAAATCAGACCTTTGTGGCTGATAGGTTCAATTTCAGTGACTCGTCTGAACCGCACTCCAGGCTGTCTCCAGATCTGTGCTTCACAATGTGGCAAAGATCACATGGTTAAAAGTTTGGCTCACTTCCTGTACGTCTCTGCTTCAGGCAGACATGAAAGCTACTTCTTTGTCAAACTGTATCCTGTCTTGGTTTGCTCTAATGTGAACATCAAAGCCCGCCTTGTATTCATGAGCATACGGCAGCTATCAGTAAAGAGAGCGGTGAAGAAAACCAGCAATTCTATGAGCCGTCCAATCACTCGGTTTCTTGTCCAACTAAAAGCTAACAGTGTTGATGCTGTACTTTAAATCGTATATTTCTTTAAACCCTCGTACTAACTAAGATAACTTTGTGGATATATTATTTAAAATCTGTCTACCATCTTAGGGTCATTCTTCTTTTCGGTCTTTATAGATCAGTGATCAGCAACAGCAGATCTATATCTGGATCAGAGCCAGGTGCATGTTCTGAGCTGAAAAGTAAATGTGATTTTCTGAGGCTGAAACGTTTATGTCTGACATTTACAAGTGACTGTGTAGACGATGTTTTTAAAGGAGTGGTGGGATGACTTTAGTGACCTGACATATAACAGAGAGAATGTCATACCAAGGCAAACGGTCAACCTGTCACATTGCTTTAATTGTTGTAGCATTATGTTGAAAATCACTAAGTATCAAAACTAAATATAACCTTTAATATAAAAACATGTCTGAATCAATATGTCACCTAAAAAGGTTAATTCAACCTTCTATTAATCTAACAAATGCTGTTTCACACATGCATAAAACTACTACTACTGAAAATCATGAGCTGCAACACTATCAAAACCGTCATTTTTAATGCTCCCTTGTAAAATGTTTGCTTGAAGTTGGTATGTGGGGAAGCAGCAGGTAAAAGTCAGGAAAGGTTGATGATGCTGATTTAATGTGACTAGTGAGTAACTTCTGCTACCGTCGAGCGCATAATGAAACATCTCCATTCTCTTTTCTGCTCGCCAGTTTTCTGATCCCCACTCTTTAGAATCAAAATCCTTTTTTTTATTGCCAAGGAATACAATGAATTTGATTCTGTGTTTTGGTGCGAAACAGTTAACAAAATAAATAAGGAAAGAACTTAAATACAATAGAATTTAATATGCATTTACTTTTAAAAGGGTTTAAAAATGACACAGATTCCGTCGGGGAAAGTGGGGAATACGTCTGGTGGAGTTGTAATCCTTATGTTCATAAGATCTTCTCTGGTGAAAGAGTTTTGTGTATTTTGGCAAAAAAACGCTGTTAATGCACAAAAACAGACAAAACAACACACACCAACACACCGAGGCATCCATCCACGGCGCCATCTTGGTGCTCAGTTGAGCATATGAATACATTCAATAACACAAAGCATGTTTAGGCTGAAACGGTCAGCACCTGCCATCGTGACTATCTTATACACATTAAGATTGCAGGGTTGCTTTAATGTCCTGTCCTGCTTAATGCCTACTGAGACTCTCCCCCTCCCGTCCCGTTTGGGTTAACGTCACACTCTGAGGGGAATGTTTGAATTCACAACTTTTGAAAGATTTCAGGTTCGGGCTGTCCTTGTAGAGTGCATGTGTTAAAACAGCTTTATTCACATTCAGCCTCTTCAGTGCCTCTTTTTGAATGATGATATACACTCACTCGTCTTACAATTTAGTATAATTATCTGGTATAAACACGTTTCATTTATTTATTTATTTCGGGTGTAAAAGCCCATTAGCGATTGTTTTGGTGACTGACATCCCTGTGCCACTCTTCCGCCCACATGTGAACAGGCTGTTTTGGCAGCTCTCCCCGTAAACACTTTCTCTGCTAATGAGCTGCTGCTCTGAGTGGCAGCCATACTGGATGTTTTTTTTTAAATTGTTAAGAGCTAAATTTAGTCTGAAAAAAAGTCAACATATAATTATCACAATCTAATTTTGTTATGATAAGAATTCCACATTTTCTCTTTCTTTTTTCATTCTACTGGTCCTCTTGGTTTGACGTCCCTTTAAGAAGGTCAGTTACACCAAAGCACAAAGGAAGACTCTCTCCCTTCTACCGCTAGTGTTATCTAGCCATTGATTAGATCATTTTCATTGGAGCAGATTTTGATATTTACGATTTTTACCTCCATCCCTCAAAAAAGGACAATAGAATTTGGATGTGCTGCATCAGTTAATTTTCTAGGAGTCATTATGATGGCACACAACAGAAAAGAGGAATACTCAAGCCTGGTATACATGCCCTATTTCTTAGAGTTTCGCAAGTGTTTTTTTAGGTCCCTAAAGGAATAATGTGTGACTTTTTGATCCAGTAGATGTCGCCCTAGAGCACCAGCATGAAACCAAAACAAACTGCTCATTAGCGACACCTAAAACCAACTACTCTCCACTCACATTTACACAGAAGAGTCATATTGGAACGCACCATAATTAAGCACTAAGCGCAAGCAGTGGAAAAAAGTCTTGAGCTGCATTGTTGTGTTAGCATGCTAATGTTAGAGCTCTTTAGTTAGCTCATAGCTTCACATTGCATGTAAATCTACACAGAATGACTGTGTAGAATCTAAAAATGCTTGAGTGAGTACAGTAGGATATTCTTCTTTTCTCTAGTTCCTCACTTAAGAGCTTTAATACGCAAGGGGATGAGCCGGCAAGTCGTCCCATCCATTCAAACACCAGACAACATCACAGCGGGACTCGGGCGTTACACTCATTGTAGACCGTCATGACTTAGAGATATTTACACTGGATATATGGATTTATGTGTAATATGTTGCACATTCCTCCTTATGAGTATCAGCACTGTTATATTCAGTTACATTGACATATCAACATGAGAAAATAACTAGACAGAAAAGGTCAGCTCATGCTAATCAGGGAAAACTATAAAACATGATTGTACAGCCTTGAAACTGATGTAGAGAAGTGTTGGCAGCGTATTTTTAAGACATGAATGCTACAGTCATGTTGGCATGTTGTTCAACTGTCATGTTGTTCAATGCACAGGAACATGAACGCTTCTCATTGTTAACACCATACAGCACAAAGTGATCAAAAGAAATCTAGCTGGGCTGCTGGTAGCCTACTGGTTGGTGAGCATGTACGGAGGCAACCCAGGTTTGAACACGATCTGTGGCTCCTTTCCCACATGTCATTCCCCATTCTCTCTTTCTCTCTTTCTCTCCCTGATTTCTGATTTTACCCACTGTCCAATCTCCAAATAAAGGCATATAAAGCTCCAAAATACATCTTAAAAAATAAAAGATATCAAACTGTCAGATCAAATTAATTGATTTTTTTTCTGGATTCGTTTTTTACCGTTTTTAAAGCAAGGAAAACATGATTGGAATTTGCAAAACCTGTACAGCTAAAGACATAATCATCATCCATCTCCCCTCACTACATTTGCATTTTTTACCCACTGATGTGAATAATGTACAGGTTATGAACTTCTTTGTAGATCAGAAAAGTGTGCACATCAGTTATCTTATCACTTTTATTTGATGCATTTTCAAATTCAATCAAATCTATTGATCATCCATTAGCTGGATCTGTTATTTGTATCATCTGAAAGGGAAACTATATTCCCTTATTTAGGGGCATTGAATTTTCAAGCTTATTCCACTGATAATAAATCTCTGTGAAGTAGAGCATCAGCTAAATTTCTAAATGATCAAGTACCCCATCATGAATCATCGAGAAGAAGACACATGAATAAATTGCAAGTGCCACATCCCATCATTAAAAATGTTTCCATGAACTGATGCGTTCTTCTTCTGTGAGCGAGCAGCTAGCAGCTTTTCAAAAAAGAAGACACGGCCTCTTCACCACAGAGCTAACACAGCGAGACGTGGATGTGTTAGTGCAGACGTCTGAAAAGTTTTTAAGGGGACATATCATGAAAAATCCACTCTTACAGTGTTGTTGAACATATATTTGGGTAACCTGAGTGTCTAAAGACCCACAGAATGTGAAACAAACCCATCCAGTCCTTTGTTTGTGGTCTGCACAACACAGAGGAAAATGCTCCATTTCAAACTTGCTCTCCTTGTGACATCACAGTGGGATTCTGGTAAAAAAAAATCCCCTCCCCTCCCCTGGTCTTCACCCATGGACTCCACCCCGAGACTAGAACAAAACTTTTGCACAGGTCTGCCAGTTTTATTCTCGCTACAGAGGACCAATGTCTACTGTGAAAACTACAGGGGTCACAAACCTCCTCTGGTGCTTGATTCATGTTATATTTTGACCAAAGCACAGCACAGATGTTTCATTTAGATCACAGGGGACTGTTTGAAAAGGTGGAGAAGGGGGATAGTATGTCCTCTTTAAAATCAACCAAAAGAGAGAAGGGGAATGGGGGGGGGGGGGGGGGGGGGGGCTTTAAACACCCACCCATGTGCCGGATAAAAGACTAAATACACTGCTGCATTGGAAGTCAGCCATAATGACCCAATTAACAGCCCTCCAACCAAAGAACAACTCTGAAAATAAATGAACACAGAGAGAATGAATATCCTCATGCCGTCTCTCATTCTTGTTCTTTCCATTTCTCACTGTTGATCAGCCTGATTTGCTTTTATTCTGTTTCCTTTCCTCTTACCTCCATCTCCTTTCTCTCCCTCTATCTCATTCCCCTCTCTCTCTCTCTCTCCCTCGCTCCATTTCAAAAGGACAAATGTTTCCTGCAGTCACTGTAGCACTGCATTGGTATTCTGCTCTCAATTTAGCCGAGAGCCAGGCAGCAGTATCTGCTTCCAGCAACCACACAGCAATCTGACACAGAGCACACAGAGAGTGAGGGGGAGGGGGGGTGGAGAGAAGAAGAAGAAGAAGAAGAAGAAGAAAAAAAGGCTCAGAGAATTAGAGGAACTGAGAAATGTGAGAGAGACGGCAAGAAAGGGAGAGACGGACGGACTCTGTATGGCCGTCCAGCCTTTTGCTTTGCTACCGGGTCTCTAAACAGAAATAACTCCGCCTGGAGAAATGAAAGATTCTGCATTTGTTCTGCTGCTTCAGAGAGCGACAGACGAAGCAACACACCTACTCGAGCTGTTCGAGGCTGTTCGAGGCGCTCTAAATCAAAAACAACTTAGAGGCTTTGATCCAAATCATGGCCGCATGCTGATGTTATTCGTATTACTTCTCATCTTTCAAAAGCAATGCTCTGACAACAATTTGAACAAAATAATTGTTTGGGTTGATTTCTTTTTCAGTGCTGTCAAAGCTTATCTGCAAGTGGCACAAAGATGCAAAGCTTCAAACAATTGGCACATAACTGCTGGCAGAGTAGTTATCTACCTTTTGAAGATTCAGTAATTACGAGTCATTTCATCACATAGAACACTGAGGGAGCTGCAGAGTCGATTGATTATTATGGCTTTTTGCGTTGTAATATTAATAGTGCATATTATAGTTGCAAAAGCTGCAGATAATATGGTATGGTACGGAATGAAGGGCTCGTGTTGCCCCATTACAAAAGATCAAGAGAGAGAGAGAGCGATTTCTGATGGCTGCATGGGGAATGAGATAATTCACGAGCAAGGTGAGGAGATGCAGACAGTTTGAGAGAAATACAGGAGGGAGATAAGTGCAGGAGGAGGAGTGGGAAGTGCTGACAGTGGGTAAAGGTGAACGAGAGATAAGTGGAGTAAGGGAGTGAACTCGGCAGAGAAGGAGAGGGAGGTGAGGAGAGGAAAGATGGAAAGCCCAGATAGCCTTGAGAGGAGAAAAGGTAGGAGGAGGGTGAAGGAAATGCTTCGGGAATAAAAGAAACAGAGAGATGGATGAACATGAAGGAGGGGGGGGGGGGGGGAGGGGGGGGGGGGCATAGATATGGAAATGGGATGTGTCAGTAAAGGAGGAAGCCAAAAGTGTATAAAAGAACAGAGTTTGACATGAGCTGACAGCAAGGGAGCACATCCCAAGAGCAAATGGAGGCAGGAGGAGGGTGCACAGTGAAGACAATAGGCTTGGATTGGAAAAGAAATAAAGAATAAAAACAGACAGGTAAAAAAAAAACATAAGGAGAGAGAGCTGAAAAGTATACCTACAATGTGTGATTTTTGCATTTGAAATATCCTTTTCAGATATTCTGCACCTTTGATGGTAATCGTTTTGTTTTTAAATCCCAGACACTTTTAAAGTAGAACCTGAGCAACGTCTGAAACTCTGGTATAAGTCACATCACAGCACCTCAATCTCTTGAAACATTTTCCTATGATAGAAGAATGAAAATAGCCTTTGGAGAAAGCCCCTCATCATCCTCCGGTCTTCACCTCAAATATTAAATCCTACCAGAACAAAAATGTTGCACTGCCTCTCAACAACATCCCAGCCACATTTGAAGAAGCACCTGTGTCATGATCCGTAAAATGCCCAAGAAAGTGTTTTTTTTTTGTTTTTTTTTCTTAAACAACTCAATATATCAAGCCAAAACGATACAGGGTCTACATCATCATCATCTTTAACCCTACGAGAAAGAGGAAACCTGCAACCTCACACTTTATTTGCTTTATATGTGATTTTTCACACTTAAATGTGATAGAAATCAAGTATTTCCTCTGACAATAACTCTGTGAGTCATGACTGTCTACAACGGGTGTAACACACGAGTCTCACTGTCTGTGATGCTTGTAAATTTGCATGCAGTGTGAAGATATGAGCAAGATTGCGAGCACTAGCATGCTTACACAACAATGCAACATCTGCTGGATCCAAAAATCGCATATAAAGCCTTTAAAGACAATTTATTAAAATCAAAATACACACTCTCTTGTAACTCAATAGAATTTAAGGGTAAAAGTACAAAAATGTGCCAGAAAATCACCCTAATTCTGAGCAAGTAGAAATGTTCACATCTAGTTTTTGAGTTCATCGTCTGAATTGCAAGATTTGCAGTGATGTTCCTTTGTGTAGTACAGTCCTCCTTAGGGTAAACAGACAAACTGGGAATGGCTACATTCTGATTGTTGTCACAGGGGGAGATCGCAATGACTATCCATCATTTAATACAAATGTATTCACTAATAGCTGAGGAAGCTACACTCATTCCTTCAAAACAATAGTCCACTAAAATAATATGCAAATTCCATCTCTTTGTATAAAGTCTGTGATCTTTACCTTTAACAGATGTGTGTTGAATTGACTTGGCAAAAAAAGAGGCTACAGTGCATGCCACAAGTAAAGCAGCAGATAGTACAACACATACAGGATGTCAGGGTGAAGCAGGTAACAGTGGGATGTTTCCTTACCTTCCTTGCAGTACTTCCCCCTGTAGCGAGTGTGCGTGCAGTCACAGTGAACTTCTCCATACTGAATCGAGCAGAACCCTCCATTGAAGCACGGGTTCTGTTTGGTGCAGAGGTACTCCAGGTCACTTTGGATGCCTTGGCTATTCAACAGGGTAGGAGGTATCTCCCCCACCTTCAGGTTGGAGATCAAACCCAGGAACGGCGGCTCGTACTTCACCGTACTCGACGTCAGAGCGGAGAGGCGGACGTCAGGAGGGATCCCGCCCACAAACAGGTCGCTGACCACCGCCATTTCCTTCCTCTTGGATTTGACCTCGGCCACTTTGGTCTCCCCATCCACCATCAGGAGGGTCTCGCGGAAGTTGCGCGTGAGCAAGACCATGTGCCAGCGGTCGTCGTTCACCCTCGTCTCCATGTGCAGAGTGGCCGGCTCGGCGCAGTGGATGGCGAATCGCAGCTGGAGGCGCCCGCCGGCGATCAGCAGTTCCAAGAAGTCGCAGTTTCCGCCGTCGTCCAGGTAGAGTACCAAGGCTTTGCTGATGTTGGTTTTGAGGCTGAAGCTCAGCTCGCCCACCGATCCGGCTTCCCAGCGTCCGTAGCGTGCCCACTGGCCGGGCGCCCCGCCAAATTCCAGCATCTTCACTGTGGTGAGCAGGCTGAGGAGGGCCAGGGGCCACAGGGGCCAACACGGGAATCTCAACCCCGTTGTCATACTCAAAGTTCCCTAGTTGCCCCTTCTCTTATAAATACCTTACAGGTTTACTGAACCACAGAGGATAGCTTCACTGTGGCTAACAGTTTTCAAATGTAAACAACAATTCAAACAGATATCACTTTAAACGGGGATCTGCAGCTCTCCGGGTAAAGTAATCCTCACAGGGGCCTCTTCTCCAATGTTCCTGACGATTCAGCAGTTTTGTTCTCTTCTCTCTGTTGCTCTAATTCTTGTCCTTATCCTGACTCTCTCCTCCGTCTCTCCATCAGTTGGTGCCTCTGGGACTTGGAGGAAAAGAATGAGGAATAGCGGGAGAGTAAAAGAGGAGGGGGAATATGATAATTTTCAAACACAGCCGTTTTCTTCAAAAGCCTCTCGGTGTATCCTGGACTGAAAATAGAAATTCTCCGTCTGTAGAAATCCAGATCTCAGAGCAATTTCCAGGAAATCTGAGCTGCAGCCAGACGCTTCGGGACGGGGGGGACGGGGGGAGGGGGGGGACGAGTTATCCAATTGTGATCTTTCTTTAATCGGAGTTGCTAGCAGAAGGAAAAAGGGAGCAAACGAGTGAAGGAGCTGTTGAGTGTGGAGATCAGAGCTCGCTGGAGTCAGCTGGAGCATACAATGAGTTCATGGTTTCAGCATAAACCCAGTCCTCCTGGAGCCTACAGACCAGGAATTTTCAAGCCGGTATGGATCCCATCGTTAAGGTGGCAGGAGGGGATCTGGAAGAAACACACAAACACAATAATTACTATAAATAGGGCACAAATCTGCTTCTAAAGCATTGTATGTCCGTAGAAAAAAATGTGACCCATTTTAAGTTAAACAGCAATTACCCTCTTTACACGTTATTTAATTTATCTTTCATCTTCTTTGCCTGTAGTTTGCTTTCATCGCAGCTGTAGACACCATGTACTAGATTTAATAATCCCCACACTCTATTCATTTTATAGCTGACGCTTCAAAAAAAGAAAAAGTTTGTCTGGAGCCAAGGCAATAAATAAGCCTTCAGAGTTTTCCCAGGCTTCCTACTACCCTGAGTGGCCTTAGCAATATGACTGTCTTATTTCATTTTCTCCCTCTCAGTCATGTCTACAGACACGTCAAGCCAAGAGCCAAACATAACATATCGGCTTCACATACATTGAAGAGACCTGTCTTTCATAGGCCAATCAAAAGTTGTCATAAATCACAACCTTCCCCCTTTCCCACTCACACATGGACATGCATATGCAAACACACACACCATTAAATCAAATGTGATTGAGAGTTGAGTGCTGCAGAGTCAATAGCTATCTGGAAAACGCGTCTTGACCCTGGGGCTCGGCCCTAATCCCCCGCCATTAT
This sequence comes from Labrus bergylta, assembly GCF_963930695.1. Classification (NCBI taxonomy): domain Eukaryota; kingdom Metazoa; phylum Chordata; class Actinopteri; order Labriformes; family Labridae; genus Labrus; species Labrus bergylta. The sequence goes on from NC_089216.1 coordinate 18,919,275, forward strand.
TTCTTGAGTGCAATCTCATTTCCGTCGCATAAAGTCTACAATTAAAGCTGGGCTCACTCCTGCTCATGCTTCCTGCTTCAATGTGACAACAGCGATGATGCTAGTCTACTAGCAGGGAGGTGGGAAAATGTTGGAGAAATACAAAGTGAGAGAAGGACAGAAAGAGAGAGAGAGAGTAAAAAAAGGCAGCATAATCATGATCTCAGAGGGCCGAGGCTTAACGTCTTTTGATAAAGATGAGGGAGGACAGAGCGGACAGAGAGCTGTGACAAACAGAGGAGGGAGGAGGACAAAAATTATTTGGGCAATTTCTTTGGGTGATGTTCATATTGGGAAGCACGACAATGCGTTGCAGCCTTGAGACTGTTGTTTTCTTAGTTCTAAATGTGACTCATAGTAGTCATTTTGATATCTTTGCTCTACATTCAGATGTTGAAGTGTCAAATTCCTCAGGTATTTAGGTGTCATTTCCAGCAGCTGCTAGCTTGTAACTGATTCGCCCAGGTGACCTTGCTGCAGCGTGTATCCTGCACCATTTAAACAGTTTCGCCTGGATGCGGATCTCGGGTCTGAACAGGGCTTTAGGTGTCTCAGAGGACCTCTTGTGTGTGCATGTGTGTGAAGAGCGGAGCCACACCTCCACGGAGAGCCAAAGACGGGAGCAGAGAGGGTGTAAATGATTCAACAACACATCGCACCAAAACTTTCTTTTTACTCTTTACTCTTTCGGATTATGAAAGAAAAAAAAATGGACTTCTAGAAATTGCACGAATGTTTGATCAAATTGCTTGATATTCTTAACATAATAGTTGCTTCCACTCCGTCATGATTTTCCGCATTATGGGAATTAGAGGGTCCTTGTCATGCTTGGCTTTAAAGTTGTATGGTTTAAGGAGTAAACCTGCTTAGGAAACTGACAGCGTCAATGGCCAATACTACAAAAATCTGCCACTCCTGCATTTCTTAAATGTGTGCACAGTAAATTAATTTCCAGGTGATTTTAGAGATGCTGAAATAGAGATTGTCCCAGTGGCCTTTAAACTGAGCTAGCTTAAATAAGAAGGTGTGTTCAGGTCTAAGCTATGGAAGGAAGGCTTTGATGATGAAAAGCTAAATTTGTAATCCCCAGGTGTCAGAAACCCAATAGTGTTGTCACTGTGGTGTACATCAGCACATGTGGTAACATTTGTGGTAACAAATACACTTGAATCCTACAGTGGCATGTATGGAAATGCATTTCAAATTGTACAAAATAACACCAAAAGTAATGACGGCTTTAGGTAGATTATCAAACATTTGATGGATTTAAAAAAATGTTTAGCCACCTTCTAACTTCCAGGGTGTGATTTCTGGTCTAGGTGGAGTGAAATAAACATTATGAGGAGGTTTTTGTCCTCCATGTTTATGCTTACTGATTGCCATTCTTCTCACATCCCAACATGTAAACAGCCTGTGATAACACTTGACTTACCGTATGTCAGACTGATGTTCAGTGTGAAACCCCATCAGACAAAATCACTCCAGGCTCTACATGCCCCCAGCAGTGATTAAACCAGGGCTGCTTTATTTTGGTCCCAGAGTGACAGACCTCTATCTGCATGTTTGCACACGCTCCTTTTTTAAAATTTGCACAAACACTTGCAAATACAAACACAGTGTGTTACTGTATATAAGCGGGCATGATCCACAGGATTCATTAACAGCAGATGTGAGAGGAATAGACATGCTGCTTGGAAACACATCTAGATAGCTTCAATGTACAGTGAATCTAAAAAGGGCATGAATAAATGTATACAGAGTCAGAAAAAAACCATCCTAATTAATTGCGAGCATATACTACACACTACATATCCCCCTACCCTCAAGATAATATTTTAATTGCCTTTATGAACATCAACAAAGACATAACATTTTATCAATTTGGGTCCAAAATAATTGTATTGGGGACGATTTTTTGGGCATTTTCCTTTTGTTTAATCAACCGTTCTCTTAACCACATGTGTGTTCCTCATGGAGAGATATGTTTGGAATATTCCCTGACCAAATTGAATATTCATGGAGTTATTTCTGTCTGGTTGGGGACTCTCCTCAACAACAAACAGAAGGAGTGTATTCCAGCGTGCTGTCTTTATGGAGGTTTATGATAAGGTTTGGTGTTTGCTCCATTCATGCATTGTGTTGCTAGTTATGATGGGGGGGGGGGGGGGGGGGGGTATTGGTGGGCTTGCCTGATGGTACCATTAAATCCCAAGGACACGGAGGAAACATAACAAGCCTCAAGAGATAAGTAGAGCTGGGAGGGTTGTGCTGTGTGTGTGTGTGTGTGTGTGTGTGTGTGTGTGCGTGTGTGTGTGTCTGTGTGTGTGTGTGTGGTTGTAGACGCATGTGCAGCTGTCTGCATTCAGCAGAGCGACTGTCCTTGTGTGACAGTGTGGTGTTCATCTGGACGGTGTATACTCGGTGCCAGTTTATATGTGTCTATATTTAAGCCTGTGTTTGCCATTAGGATTGTTGTCACAGTTGTAGTCCACAGTGTCTCCTCTACAATGTTTGGCTACAGCATTGTTTTACAAATGACATCTAAGATCCAGCTTTAGGTCCAGTCTGAGTCCAAAAATAACATGTTTGCTCTTTTTTCCCCCCAACTGCTAGCGTGACTTCCATCTGCCTCGATTCTCTCCTCGAGAAACAGGACAGCTCTCTCGCTCTCAGTGCTTGGCGGAGCTGCAACAGAGCCGGGCAACTTGACTGAAGGAGCAATCTGTACTGAGCCTTGCACACCCTGACCCGACTACTTGTCCAATTGAAGCTCTGGAACCCCTCAGGCTAGCCACATGGTGATGTGAGCCACCACCGACCCATTTCCTCACATCATCCCACGGGGAACGCTGGCACCATCATGACAGTATGTTACTTTATCAACACTGCAGAGGAGACTAACCCATTTTTATTATTTCTTATTGCCTCACATGTGACTGAGATAAGATGTTTACAAATCTATAAAATAAAAAGTATCCACACTTCATTGTCCAGATAATCAAAGCCAGCATTAGCATGGACAAAAAAGTGATAATGTAAAAAAAAAAAAGTGATCATGTAAAATAAATGGATGACAAAACAAATTCAGTAAACTTCATTGGTCAACATTTTTGACAACAGATACTGATGTTGTTTTTCTGCCCTATATTTTCTGCCGTGTTTCTCACACCTGAGCTTTATTCTGGGTGTGCTGTCCATGTTTATTATAAAGATAAAAAATGTGGCTTTAGTCGTTATAATTACATGGACAAAAATGTACATTTAAAACTAAAGGAAATCCAGTTTTTCATCAAAAGAAAAAGTATTTTATACTGAAATCTTTAAATGCACCTTGTTGTTATACAATGCTTATTATGAAAACAGAAAAAAGATTTTAAAAATCCAAAAGTCAAGTTGATGTTTTCCAGTAAAGACAGTCAACAGAGCAGACGGATACAGAGGGAAAGACGAGAGGGGGGGGGGCTTCAGTAAGAGAGCGGAGGGCAAAGTGTGTTTGTAGGAAAATGAAAACTTCAGGAAAGTCAAGTGGGGAAATGAAAAACCTGAGAGTTCACTGAATCAGCTGAGAATCAAGTAGATAACCTACTAGAATAAAGGTTAATAAATAGACATCACATACCGTTTCCTTTCTTGAGTAGCCGTCAATGCTAAGCTACTAAATATCAAAGGAAGAAGGTGAATCTTACTCAGGATAGAAAGATCACTATATATGTGTGAGGTCGTTTTGCTAGATGCTAGTCTTCTCCTTTTTTCATGTGGTAGTCTACACCTTGGCATAAATGTGTGTGTTTCAGTGTTTAATCCATCTCCGGCAGAGCTCCGCCTTGTCCCAAGCTCCTCACATTCCTCATGGAGGAGACGACACCTGTTGTGTGAAGCTGTGCCAGGTTTCAGCTGAAGCCTGGTTTTGAACACTTTACTGCCAACACTTGCTACACGTCAGTGTGTTCAGTGTTGTGTACTTGTTTTTTTCTTCTCAGAAGGGGCAACAGCTCATTTACAATAGTAAATATGACACTGAAACACTTTTCGAGTGCGATAAAAACAGATGAAGCGTATGAAATATTTATACAGCACAATAATCTAGACAAAGGATAATAGAGGTGGAGCTTACACAAATATTTACACATGCAAATGTTTTCCAATGCACAAATACACCTACGCATGCATTACACACTGTTTCCACATGCACACACACACACACTATATCCAGTGAGACAGGAGCCATTAATCCTGGCCTGTGAGAGGGCTCAGCAGTGTACCATCCGTCAGCATGAGGCTGCTGCTGCTGCCGCTGCTGTGCTCTAATTAACCAGAGAGGCATGCTGAGCCACTTTTAATATTCCTGGTCAAGATGGAGAACAGGGATGTGGGGGGAAGAGGAAGTGGCAAACAGAAACATGGAAAGAGCAGGCTGGTGCTGTGACATTTCAGATTTCCAAGGGAGTGCGATGAGGAGAGGTTTTAAAGGAGGGTGGCAGATGTTTGAGGTCACACATTTCCAAGGCAACTGTAGATAAATGATTTGTGTGTTTCAGTAGATATTCTAGAAAGACAAGCAAAAGGCAAAATGAAAAGACAGTAAGATGTTCCTAATTTTGCTACAATTTCTCTTAGTATATATTTTGGGAAAAGTCAGTTACATCAACTAGCTTAATAAGGGGACAAATATATATAATAATAATAATAATAAAAAATAAATCATAAAATTAGAGCAATTTTACTGTTTAAAATTAAATGTGGAGGCAAATTACTGAATGTTAATTTAATGTTAATATCAATTGAAAATGAAAAATGAAAAATGTTTTAGGAATGAAGAACGTTGTGTACAGTGTGTTCGACCATGTTAGTCTGAGGTCAGATTTGTTGGTTTAAATATTGTTCAAGGCTTTCATTCTTGAGGGCTGTTGTGGATATGCTGTTCCACTAAAACCCTCAAAGTTCTGAATGTCTGACTTCACTGGAAAGCAGCTCTAGGATGAGAGACAGATTTATGACTCAGGGATTGAGGGGAAGGAGGAGTTACAAAGACTGCATAAAAGAACAAACCTACATTTCAAAAGGAGGAATTCGACAGACGGCAATCTGGAGCTGAGCGCGAATAAGAAAAAAGTAATGTGAAAGCTAAGCTCCATGACACAGTCCATCCAGCACATGAGCAACCACAGAGGTAGGCACGCCTTTCTTCTCCATCAGACGACAGCCTTTGATCAGCCTCGTCAGCTGTAAGCCGCTGTAGTGACTAGCTCTGGCTGTTGGTGCTAACTGCATTTAGCCCTGATGAGGAGATGCTAATGAAACAGATCAAGGGCTCGAGCCTCGCCGTTAGCTCTCTTTCAGCCAGATTAATAATGACTTTAGAGGGACTTCATGTTGCTGCTTATTCTGACACCTTGACGGGCTAACTCATCGGGTGTAAGTGAATTCGCTCTACATGCTGAACTGTAAGAATGAAAGGAAAAGGAAGTCATACAAGGTAAGTGAATGTAGTAAGGCTGTCAACGTTAGCTTTTGAAATAATACTGGTGAAAACTAAAGATCTGCAGTCTATAAAGCTAAAGCTGCCACGAGAAAACAGTTAGCACCTCTTGTTAAAACAGAGAAAAAAGACATTATTTGCTGACTATTTTACAGCGTTTATACTCTAAGTCACATATAATCATGCAGTCAAAGTCGCCCTTCATCTTTACGTCTCTGCCTTGCTTCCTGCCTTACCTGCAGCTCTCATTCAGCCACGACAGACAGACTGTTCAAATGTTGGCAAACACTGTTTGTTAAAACCTTTTAGTATCTCATAAAGATGTGAAGGTTACGTTAATATCCTTGGTCAGACAGAGAGACAACACCTCTGCACAATAACTGAGGTCCAAAAAATGTGCAAAATTGGGATTACATTTGTTATTATACTTCCATTACTTTTAAATGTATGTCAGTTATTTATATACATTCAGGAACTTTTTCTGTAAGAGCACTGGGGGTCAAAAAAAAAGGAAGTTTTTCCAATTTTGGATGCCCAGAGGTTTTTTTTTTTTTTCTTGGCATGGTATTGCAGATTGAAGCAGCATTATCATATCCTCTAAAGTCCAGATATCATGACAATCATAGGTTGTGATAACCCAATATCCCCCTTTAATTGATAGAACAGCTCAGGAGAGACAGGAAATGTTAGGAGAGGAAAGTGGGGGATGACATGACATGACAGGGCCTAGGTCAGATTCAAACCCATGGCTTCTGCTACAAGGCCTACAGCGTCTGAACATGGAGTGTGCAACATAACTGCTAGGATGTCCACCGCCCCGGAAGTGGATTTTTCAACTACCCTGAGTTGTCATACGGCAACTTTCAGATATTAAACTCTGTTGATGCTTATTCTGTCAGAAAGGCTTAAAAAAACATCAAGACCAAATAGACACAGAAACAGAGTCACACACGAAGATCATGTATGTTATTGACAGCAGAGGCATGAGAGCGTGCCACTCAAAGACCATACAGCAGCACTAATCAAGCCGGCAAGATGGCCGACAAAGGGGGAAGGGGAAATGGAGTAGGAGGGAGACGGACAGAAAGAAAAAAAAATCAAGAGGATGCCTGTGACACTCAGCCTGCGATGCTACTTGAGACGCAATCATGCAACGACACTTGCAGTCACACGCTCATCATCCTGCACACAGCGGCTGCATTAGATCATGCACGCCATCAGCTGGAATCATCACGCCGCAATGTAATGTACCAATCATGTGAGACAGAGGGAGAGAGAGGCTGTGAGGGAGTACTGTTGCACCAACCGGAACACAGCGTATGTCTGCCTGCTCATCCGAGCTCTAAATACTCTTTCTGCCTGTCCTTCCAACCTCCTTTTGCCTCCCGCTTTGACACTAACCTCCCCATAATGCCTCTCATTTCCTATCCCACCTCTCCCACACACACACACACACACACACACTCCCTCTCACTTTCACTCCCCTCTTTGGGTTTATCCAGCCATCCATCACCATCCCACTTTGAATCCACCCTTTTTTTCGACTTAGCAGACTCATGAGCGCTAACATCAGGGCTGCAGGTGCGACAGTGCTGAAAGTGTAAATCCAAATGTATCAGATGTGCAGCATGCACAAGCAGAAGGAACGGGCATGTTTTTGTTTGCGCCCCGGGTTTAGCTTGTCCTCTTATCAGTTCTGTGGGCTTTTTTACCGTTTGCCACTGGAGCTTAGAGGTTTTAAACTTGTTGTATTTTCAACTTCTTGATGGGAAAATTATTGCATTGAGTCGGCATGATCCATGTTTACATGTCGGAGGGCCTTCTCGAAGATGTTGCATGTTAGCATGTCAACAATTCAAAGTAGGCATCTTCAGTTTGTTTACAAATTCATCTACTGCGAGAATGATACTGCGAAATTGGAAGGACCCCAGGCGCCCCACTGTGAAGGAATGGACTGACGAAATGGTGAAGACCTGAATATGAAAACATGTTTGAAAAATGAATGTTGGTGGAAAGATGACAGAGATATGGGATCTGTTTTGGCAATATGTTAAATTAAGGTCATAGAATGGACTCATGTTGGTGGCTGTACCTCTCTTATGTCTTTGGCATTATTTTGTTATCTCATGCTAGGATAGGACTTTCTTGCTCTGCCTAAGTGCTCTGTACTTTTTTTGGTATAAGATGTGCTGCATTGTTATAAAAACTTAAGTTACAAATTCAGCTATCGGGTTAGCGCCTTTTCCCTCCCGTGTCCTTGAGTGAGATACTGAACCTCGTACCTGTTCACTTGCTCAAAGTTGCTATGCATGTGTAAAATGTAAAATGTTTGCTAGGGGCAAGTGGGAATCAGGGCGATTAGGTTTGTGTGTGTGTGAGTGTGTGTACCCAGCAGCATGCGTGTGGCTGTCTCGGTGCCTGGAGATGTTTTGGTAGGAAGCACAAGGCTCACTGGCCAGGCCTCGAGACTCTCCCGTTCCAATTAACCAGCCCAGCAGCCTGCAGCTCCACTGGCCTTATCTGGGAGAGAAGAGAGACGCGCAGAGAGGAGGAGGAGGAAGTGATAGAGTGAGACAGGACAGAGGGAAGACAGAGAGGGTTGGTAGGCAATAGGAAGAAGAAAGGAAGGCTTGAGAGCAAGAAGAGAAGAGAGATTCTCTCCACAGTCAGCTCTGCCAGCCGTTGCTTCTGCAGATGTCTGCTGCCTCACTATCTTGCAACTCCTACCTCTTCACACAAACATATATATATGCAGACTGTTTCTTACCTACTTCATTTATCTTCTCCACATCAGAGGAAAGAGAACCTTCTTTGTAAAATCAAAGACCTGTCTGCACCCTCTGCCTGCAGAGCAAAAACACTGATAGTGTGCAGCTTGACAAAGGTATTGTGTTTATTATAGGAAGAAAACACTGAACTTTCAATATAGACACCAGGTCTTTTCCATAACCATTGTCAACTAAAAGGTGGATAGGACACTCACTAATTGTTTGTGTGACATCATAATGGCCAAATGAGACAATTGTGTAAAATGTCAAGCTGTTCATCTAAGGAGGAATTTTATTATGCTGCAAAATGTGCCTGACTCAAATACATGACAGAGAGGCTCAGGGCTGATACAGATTGCCAATTCTGACTCCAATGTTTGATGTTGTTTTACAATTGAAGTATGTCAATGGATGTATTGAAATAGTTGTTTGTAGTCCCTCTTCTTGAAATGTCACTGGAACATGTCGTTCAAACTATTTGTCTTAGTGCCTTCACTTTGAAAAAAAAAAAAATTTGAATGAATTCAGAAGATGACAGGGTAATGTTCAAACACATTGAGGATAAGACAGAGTTTGTCCAACAGGTGACTTCTGCAGGTCTTCTAAAAAAACATCTTCTCTAAATCAGAAATTAGGTATACGGTTCCAACATTAATTTTGTGTGACACAATAAAAACACAGCTACTGACAACAATGCGTGCTTCATTATTTGTTGCTCGACCTGTGACTGTCAACAGGGCCTTCCCTCATTTATGGACATTTCTGATTAAGCCAACACGGTTACAAAGACCAATAGAAACATTAAACTGGGTCGCTTCTCGGGCTGTAAAATGAATTCATTAATATCAAAATGGAATTTTCAAATGCAATATTCAGAGAAGCTTATCAAAGCATTACAAAATGAGCACAGTTGTAAATTACAGTAGTATGTCATGAGAACATCCTTGATTCCCCAGATATGAGAAACAAAAAGTTTGTTTCGTACAGACCACATAAAAATGACCACTAATGGTGATGCATAAGGAAATCATCAAATCCTTAGAAAAATAAACTAAAAAATAACTTTATGTTTTCATGATTTCCATCGTTGTCGCACACCTCCTCTTTGTTTGGCCATGTTTTCTACATCTCAATGTGTCGAGCACTTTTGTCAACATTTTTCCAACACTAGAATGGATATCGACTGTGCATAGATGGGATCTTACTGTTGTGCTTGCCTTTCAAACATAACCATTATGCTTCAACTTGAGAATGCCTCAAATTGCACAGACACAAAAAAGGCCCCATTAGCAGCTGTATATTGTGGCAGCCATCCAGTCTTCCCTGAATGCTAATTTAGGTAATGGCTGGTGCAATTAGAGGCCATTTCTACCTCCTGAGTGGCCAGTGACAAGAGGCTTTTCAGCGAGGCCTTGAAGGAACATAGAAAGCACCAGGAAGTGGAGAAGAAGTGTCAGATGAGGGATTCAAAATGTCAGTAGATGCAAGCACACTTGTATAATCATAGGTCCAGATTTTCTAGGTAAATCTTATTTTAGCCAAATTAGATGAAAGTACCTTTACCTACACTTGCAAGAGTCTGAGACAAAATGGCCAATATGACGCAAATCGGTTTTTTTGGAGCTTTCGCAGAGGATTAGGATGGTATTCACCTAACGTTTTATCTGGATCATATTTTGTTTTTCAAACACGGGTGGATACAAAGCTGCTGCAGGCCTTTCTACTGTATATGCCATGTAAAGTATCAGTCATTAGAAAGTGGCTAAAGCACCACATGTGGAATATTTTTATGGCATGATTTTGTTAGCTTTTAAAAAAGGTCAAATCCATGTTTCTCTAATCTAACCAGACCTCTGTTGAAACGGTGAGGTGAAGTTTGTATTGGACATACTCTCCTGGAAAGAAAGATGGTAGACTGAAAGAGGTGACGCCTACATTCAGTTAATATTTAAGACTGAAAGACTTTTTAGAAGTTCTGTACACTGAGGTATTGCCTCTTGAATTACAAAAATGTATGAAAATTCAACAAAATGACTCAACACAAACATGCTTCATGCTGAACAGTCTAGGCCGGTTGTTTGTGCACCTTCACACATGTCGCTGCTTGCTTTTGTTCTTCCATGAAGTCCCCACTCTGTCAAATAACATTCTCCTTAACCCCACACAAATGGCTGGACTGAATGAATGCTGATTCTGTGTCCATATGGTGGTCGCTCCGCCTACTCGCCAACAATGAATTATGGGAAGAATCAGACAGGAGGAACAAGAGGGACGGCCGATGGAAAGAAAAAAGAGGACGAGATAGAGAGGGAGAGAGGGAGGGGAGAAGTGAGGCACACGTAGCAATAGGGAGCGAATTGGCTGTGGCAAATGACAGTCGATTACCATCTTAAATATACTGTCAAAAAGCAATTTGCTGCGCTCGTGCTACGGGCCTGATATTTGCACCTTATTAGGAAGGCTGCCCTATATTTTGCAGAGCCAACCTCCCAACCTCCCAGAGCTTCCATTTATCCATAAGCCACCTGGGCACCTGACAGAGGATGGAGGACAGACAACTTTTTATTTTTCTTTCAGTGAGAGTGGCTGGTGAATAGAAGTGGAGACACAAGGCTGAAAACTAATGGAATGTGACCACAATTAAAAACACAGACACTTAATGGGCCTTGGGAGTGTTTTTGACACGACTAACGATATAGCAGGGAGGTTTAAAGGCAAATGAAATGCTCTTCATAGAGAACAATCAGGTACATTTTTATGCAGCAGTAAAAAAACATGTCTGATTCAGACAAAAAGGTGCCAAGCAGAGAATAATGACTTTAGAGGGTTAGTCTTCTTTGGGGGTATACATTATTTTAACTGCTTTCATGGAAACAACCTTCCTTACAAATCTTACTGAATGCAACCCGTGCAATTAACACTCACCTCTTTAATGTTATCGGCTTTAAACTGCATGCCTTGTAAACTC
>NC_089216.1:18935528-18988028 GCF_963930695.1 Labrus bergylta
TTTGGTGGAGAAGTGACATGTTGCCCAGGGGCGATGCCAATGGATTTTGTCAAGTTGCTGGATGTCAGAAAAACTGCAAACTGGCGGATTAAAAACAGAAAAATAGACTGAAAAATGGACTCTGGCTGCTGCAATGTAAGTGTACAGCAGCTACAGTTCTGCATGTCGAGTGTTATTTGACTTTGACACGTTTGATTTATCTGCAACCTGAGTTGTTTGTGGTCCTCAGTGCACCCTTTACTGTAGTATTCCCTCAGTCTACTCCCCACCCCTCTCTGAAGATGAACTCATGCCATCATATATCATTCATCACACTCCATTTGCTTTTTCATGTATGTCTACTTCCATGTCCCAAAATAAACCCACCGCTCCCTGTATTCTGTCATGTTCCTGTCTGGCCTCCAACTGAGTTTACCATATTAAGTGCCAAATAACTGCTGTCCAAACAACAATAGAGGAAGAGCCAACTGGGGCACAAGAGAACAGAAACAAGCTCCTCCCCCTGTCACTCTCAACCAGAACCAGGAGAGTAGTAGAGGGGGGGGGGGGGGGGGGGGGGGGGGAGGAGGGGCTGCTAACTCAGAGGAAGCAAGGGAAACTTAAGAGCTTGGTGAAAGACCAAGCATGGGAAGGGACATAAAAATCCCCCCTGAAATACAGGAACGCTTGGGGATTGTGCATCTATGTCGATGGCTTCACAGACAGCAGCGAGGCCGTTTTTGAAGGATTTTGTGAGGCCCCGGAAGACTTGAAGCAGAGTCACACTTTGGGCAACAAAAGCAACAGTGACCCAGCTTTGAGGATAAGCACTGAAGACAGTGGTGGTAAAAGGGAAGAAAAGAGAGGAGCACACTGGAGAGGGTGCGAGTACAAGTGTATTGGGAGCTCTTGATGCCAGAATTCAGCATTACAGCAAACTGGGCTACGGACATGGCAGTGATGGCTTTCAATTGGATGAAAATGAGAACATGCATGTCTGACCAAGTGTACATTTCTGATCATTTATATACCACACAAAGTGAAACATTACTATTGTCTCCGGGTGTGTGCTCTTGTTGCGTATTATGCAGCCAGGTGAAGGAGCTTGGATGCAGGCCTTGCATGCGTTCAGAAAACATGTATTCGTATTGGAGGCACACAATGTGGAGCATTGTGGCGAGGAATGCTGGGAGATAATGGAGAAAGCAAGGGGCCGTGTTGGGAGCTGGAAGGTAAGAGGAACCGAGCGGGGAGAAAACATCCAATTCAATTTTGAAACGGCACCGGCTCAGAGTACAAACACAAAGGCTTCATTACAGGCAGATCCCTGTTGAAGGCTGCAGCTAATTCATCGTCTTCAAGCACGAGGAGAGAGGGAACAGCACAGAGGGAAGGAAGGCGGGGGACAAAGGGAGAGAGAGGGAGCGACAAGGAGATCGGTGAGGAAAAGAGGTGAGGTGGTATGGGGCCAGGAAAACAGAGGGGGGGAATGAAGGGACAAACCCAGCAGCTGTGTGTCTGCTCTAAAAGGAGAGAGTTCAATACCGATGGCGCCACTGGGAGCATGCTAATGCCCTATTAGAATGAAGTACAGGGCGGGAGAGTAATGACTGCCATTACAGCATTCTACACATATGTGAGAACCATGAAAATAAACATGGTGCAGGAAGAGGCATGTTATTGCTTTCATAAATCGTGTTACACATTAAGTGATCAACAGTATAAGTAGATGACACTTGCCCACTCAGCATGTGTGGGGCCGAGCGAGGGCCGGTTTGTTGATAAAGACTGAATGAGATTCCAGGATATGACCTGCTTGTCTCCAACGTAATAACAACATACATTAAATCATGTAAAAGGTATGTGATCTTTACATTACCCTGAGTGCATATGAGGGCATATAAGAGGCAACCAATGGAAAATAAACACCTGGGATTCAATAAAGTACAACTCTGCTATAATAATATTAAATGTCTCCATATGGAAGACGTTAGTTAGCAAAAAGTTGTTTTGTAGACAATCATTAAGATATTGTGTGCAGTCTGTGTTTCCTGAAGAAATACAGTACAGTTGAAGGACTACTCTACATTAAAAAAAGATACAAATTCAAGGTCCAATAGAAATCTTTGTTTATTATTTGCATACCTCCACCATGATGCAGAGGACATGTTAGATAGCTTGTGGATGGATTGTCAACACTTTTCTAACATTCATGACAGTTAAAGTTCAATGATAAAAAATAGGTTAAAGGTGTGGATAAGATCTCTTTATCATGGGATCAGGAATGGTTTTTTTCTACATAATCTGTATTTGTATGTGCGTGTGGAGGCAGGGGATGTGGGTCGAGGTGAGACAGAAAAGAAAAACACTTGATGCGGTTCATGTTCTTACTACAAAAAAGCAGCACCAGTTGGAAAAAAAGCAGACCGAGACCCTCGTTCTCCAATGGTCTTGGTACGGTGGTCTTGGTCTGCACAAGGGTTCAACTGACAGCTTTCGACAATGAAGGGAAAATGTTGGAATTCAGCATGCTGTGTTATTACTAAACATCATTGTCACTGGAGTGTAAAATGAAATGAAATTCAAATGAATTAAGACCTCTTACAAGCAGTTCCAAAAAGAAAAAGAAAATGTTCCAAACTAGCATAAGAACTTCATGAGGGAGGAATTTATCGCTGGGAGAAGAGGATGCATTTAGTTTTCGGTAATGGATTCCCATTTTGACAATCAGCAATGCTAAATATCTGCCAATTGTCTTATTGGCGAATCCATTGATCTACTCACACAAGAGACTCTCGTCAGCTGGCAACCAAAGAACTTCATTAATAATGCTATTAGTTTCATGAATCGATGTTTAGCCGCAGTGGACACCGGGGAAGTGTTTATTTGTGGGAGAGAAATTGAGAGAAGCCTTTTGCTAATGACTGAAGGTCAGTGGATGGATGCAGACCCCCCCCCCCCCCCCGTCCTATTCCCTCCCCATCTGACACCCTGAAGCACAACTGCACTGCAGAGGTGTCTGCCATTCACACACATGTATCTACACACATGCATACACACACTCACACAGTAGGGGAACAAGCACCAGGGTCAAGCAGGACACCGAGGCGTGTGGTCCCAGGTGAGATGCATCTCTGCTGGTTGTGAATCAAGCTGTGGCTGGGGGACAGCAGGCCACATACAAAAAGTGAGAAAATTAAAAAAGAGAGAGAGAGAGAAGAGAGAAAGAGAGAGAGAGGAAGAGAGAAGAGATATATATATATATATAGAAAGAGAGACAGAGGAGAGAGAGAGAGAGAGAGTAGTGTCAGAGCAGATTAAAAATGTATGGTTTTCGCTCTTGCTGGCATAACAATGAGTGTCCTCATTCATTGCTTGTCACCTCTAGTAACTCATGGGACAGAGTGAAGGAGGGACAAGAGGGAATACAGCTAAAAAAAAGAGGGATGTAACTGTGTTTTAAAGGATGGAGCAACAAACAATGGAAGAGGAGGAGTGGAGGAGAATCATCTGTGAAATGCGGGAAGAATGTTTGGGGAGATTAACGTGAGACTTTGAAAGATCAAGATGAGCTTGGTTGGATGATAATGACATCGATAGCTCACCTGATCTCTAACACACACACACGCACACACATGCACACACACAGATTAATTGAGAAAAGAAGCATCCAGTGAGTGTTATAGCCTGGCACACATCCAGGACTCCTCATAATGAACTATATGAAGTATGTTGGAAGGTGTGGCTCCATTTAAAATGGATCAATTGAAGAGAGTGAACCAATGAAAAACATCATTAAGGAATATAGCTTCTGCAAATCACCATTTGCACTCTTACAATGCCTTTACAGTCTGTTCTGTGATCAGCTTAACAGCTGAGCTAACATACACCAATCGGGCGAAAAGCGTGTTATGGTTGCCGGCACAATCAGTACATCACAAATAAAACCGATGGTGAGGCGAAAAAGGGGGTGACAGGTGACAACAATCATCTGGGAGCCTCTCCACATCGACCTTGACAAAAAAAAGGAGGGGATGTCATCTGTGGCGTGATGAAAAAGCTCCCCTTCAGTGAGCAAAACGGATGGAAAAATAGAAGGAAAGAGTGGTGGGAGGAAGGGAAGGATAGATGGCTGAGGAGATACACCAGTGCATCTAAACGGCTTTTTTTTAATTGTGTGCGTGTGTGTGTGTGTGTGGGGGGGGGGGAGCCGAGGCCACGGCAGTAAATAACCTGTGTGCGACTGAAACACTCACCCGAGAAAGGTGAGTACATGACGTAGGTGCAGATGTGTCAGTGTGGATGTGTTTGGGGAGTTGCAGTGAACCTGGTAAGGTTGTAAGGTGATAATGATGGGAATAAGGGCACACATATCGTCTGCACACGCACACACCCTCCCTACCTCCCTCCTGGTGTGTCACCTTCCCACTCGTGATTACTACTGACAACGTGACATCAGTTGACTTCTGCAGCGCTTCAGCCACTACATAAAACCACCTCTGGCCTCTCTGATCCCATTTGTTCTTCATTATTTAAGAACGCTTGATCCAATTGTCGGCCCAGTTTTAGAGAAAATAAATATTTAAAAGCATATATAACCACGATTAATAAATAACCATCACTTCATGAAATAATAACCATCCAGCAAGTGTCATCTTTTTGAAAATACAACCATTAATAGTGTATATCACTTTAATTTTAAAGCATTTTAGGCAGCTTTAAAAAGATAAGAGATGCATGCCAAAGCTGCAAAAAAATGTCTTCTTTGCTTGAACTTGAAAGAAATTTAGCCAATTAATCTGTTTGACATTATTTATTATGTGCTTAATCAACCAACTCTTGGAAAAAGGACCATCTCTGTGGTTCCATTAGAAAAAAAATCTTTATTGAATGTGTGAGAATAGCTGCAACTTAGATTGGTCAATCAACTTATTGACATAAGCAGGTACGCATTTTTAGACCATGGTCACTCTGTGTAAATGTACATGCAATGTGAAGCTAAAAGCTAACTAAACTGTGCTAACATTAGCCCACTAACACAACAATGCAGGCCAAAGGCAAATGCAGCTCAAGCCACGATTGGAGGAGTTCCGCTAGAGGAGAGCGGAGGCTTCAGGATAGCGGAGGAGTCACCAAACAGCAGTTTGTTTTGGTTTCCTGCTGACGCTCAAGGGCGACATCTACTGGATCAAAAAGTCACTGATTCTTTCTTTAAGGGTCAAGTTCTTGGTAGGACATCACAACCAATGTCTTATCCACTGACAACTGGAAACCCAATGTTAGCAACACACTTTAATATAAATGAGGTTGCATCTTTTTTTCCCTGATGTTAGCAGTAAGGCTTTGTTTCAATGAATCATAATCTCAAAAGTGATATTTACTCTTACTAGATAGATGTGAATATGCATTTCATTTGAACTGAGATATTTCCATTTCTAATGCACCAGATGAAATACTTAAATTCTTCAACTGCCTTACACATCAGAATCCCAGAAGCACAACAACAATAGGGATTAGCAGCTGCTCTTTGACCGAGGTCTGATGGGTCTTAACCTCTTACACTGAGCCACTAAAGCTTCACTGAGCACAGGGCAGATTGTGTTGGGAGTAAAAAAGCTCTCAAATCCTACATTACAGATCATATTCCTCTGGGATTTTATAAATTAAGTCATAGAGACAGATAAAGAAGTAGGAGTTTCTCCAGTCAACACATTTAAAGTCTAGAGTTTATGAAGTGTGGATTGAGGTTGGCTATTTTTTATTTTAAATCAAGGTCAAGGATGTTCAAGTGTACATGCCATGACACACAGTTACACAACCCATGGAAACATATCAGGTTTTTGTCATGTCAAATCCAGCTCGCAGAGAGGCAATTTTGAGCCTCCAGGCTTACACATATCTGTATTCAATAATATATTTGCTAGTTTAAAACCACACAGTCTCAAGGCTACAAGTGAAAGTGCTCTATAAAAGATTTTTATAGAAGTTTTTTATGTTAAAGTGAAGAGCTAGAAATATAGCAGATTTCTTACAAGATGAGCTCTTACTTCAAAATTGAAATTAGAGACTTGGATCGACAACAAACTAATGAAATTAAATGTAATGAAATACTCAGAAAAATACAATGTGTAGGCCAAAGCTACAGCCCTCTCCTAAGAGTCATCTTATCTGCAATATTCCTTGTGCCATTTTTAAAGTAACAAGTCAAAGAAGAACACCTCTCCTCGGTAACAGAGTACGTTTTTTTTTTTAAATCCAAAGGGAAACAAACAGAAAAAAAGAGCTTAGGGAGAATGTAGGGAGCTGTGATATGCCCCTTTTCTCAGCTCCTATGTTTGACAATTGAGCTGTTTGGATATGATGAGAGACTCGTCATGGCTTCATGGCTAGTTTGCCATTTTCAGTTATAACATCTGAAACAGGCTGAAGCTTACCCCATATAACCCAACACTGTCCATACATGTAAGGCAAAAATATTTTATTTCTTAGTTCATTTAAGGGCAGTGCATTGATATTCAGAAATATGTCCGTAGTAAATTTTAAGTCACTACCATTCTGCCGGTCAAACAATAGCCCATCAGAGAGATCTGTGTCCAATGTGTGCAGGAGAGAAGCCGTGAAAATGTGAATCTCACCACTTCCAAGGCCTCTAATGAGCCGAGGTGTCTTGCATAACCAATGGAGCCTGCCCCCAGTAATGGGGTCCAATGACACCTGTAGGACACCGAGGCGTTGCTATGAGCCAGTGGCAGTAATGCTAAAAGGAGTGGACAACCAGCTCGACACGGATCAATGTGTGTTTCTTTAGCTGGGAAATGGCAAATGTCACGGTCCTACAGGAGCTGGAAATGAAGACCCCACTGCAGCTTTGCTTTGCATGACATTTGGTAATAGGTTGGCAGCAGTCGGAAACCTGAACTGAGCGACATCTCAGAAGCAACAAGTTTAAATGGAAGGGGAAAGCTTTAAAAAAAAGTCTCATGTACAGTTACTTGGGAGGTCATAACTGTTTGAGGACTGCATACTTTTAAACCCCAAAATCCATCTGAAGCACATGTGTGAATAGAGTGCATGGCTTACAGTATCACTCTTTGTATTCTACAGTGGGCTTGGTGCCAAAATAACACTGAATATTACACACACACATTAAAGAATAATGGTGCCTCTTTGACTCCACTATGAAGTCTTACTCATCAAATTGGATGAGAGTAATCGTCCCATGAGACACGCTTACATAACTCACACCCTTATGGTTGGACAGTTTTATCTAAAGTGCTTGGAAGCACCCTAAAGGCATGCAGTATAATCATATGTGGCCCCCAGTGGGAATCAAACCCTTGACTATCACAGTTAACATGGACCATTGAGCCTGGAGAGCCATAGAACAGAGAAAGCACAGTCATGGAAAGTAAAAAACAAATACCCTCTACAGTGTTGGTTAAGTCTTCTTATAGATGCTCAAACGTTTTAGCTGCTGCTCTTTCTTTGGAAGATAACACTCACTGTATGTGAGAACAGGCTCAAGCATAAACCGTCTACAGTATTGTAGTGGGGCCTAAAGAAGTGGGTATACTCTTAGTGTTTCTTCAAGTGGCCCGCCCAGCAGAGGATTAATGGCCTCTGATATGAACAGTTGTATGTCAGACTACTCTTGCATATTTAGTTTGTGCATACTAGCCAATTAGAGAGAGAGTAGGGAGGGTCATCCCTTCACCGTCCTAAAAACTGCAGCATACTTCTGAATATTGTCAATCAGTCATTGGTGTCAATCAGAGCAAATTTAGAAGTGGGTATAACCTGTGGAGACTGAAAACTCTGTATACCTGTAAACACCCTGCACTACACCGCTGGCTGTCTATTGTCTGACTATGCTGTAGCCTGCTGGAAAAAATAAATCATTCACTTTGGAATAATGAATATAACACGGAGTTTGCACCGTCTGTATTTCAGATTTAGAATAGTTATGGCCTGTAGCTTGAATGACCCAAAGTCTCACAGGTTACACACTGAGGGGGAAGACTGGATATATTCTGAGCCAGAATTCAGCTGTGCAATGAAAGCTGCCAAAGGAGACTATGCTGATTCAGGTGAGGTGAGGAAAAGTTCTGCCTTCCAAAAGTTTGTGCGTATGCTCCCTCCTACTCAGACTCGTTGTTTCTTTTCTTCTTTTATTTTTTTTTAATTATTTTTAGCGAGCACAATCACTGTGCGTGGAGGTATAGTTGTTTGCCAGCCCTGATTCTATGAGAGAGAGCTGAACCTCGAGCAGAGTGAAAGAAGAGAGACAAGGAAATACATCACACGTGAAGAGGTCTTCCAAAAAACAAGATACTGTATACCAAGAAAACACACCAAAGATGATGTGTCTTTTTTTGGAAGACCACATTCAGACTTACAGATTAGTAGTTTTAAATCTCTTCATAATATCCTTGCTTAGTAATGCAGTGCAGAGAAATGATATCATCTTTGGTAAACTATGAAATTGTCAGCATGCAATCTGAACTCCAGTATTTCTTAAGAATGTCATTAAAAGTATTTACAGAGAGCATGACTTTTATGCCCATTAACTCAAATGCCATGCATATAATATTAATTTGCAGTACTTTCTAAAAAGCACTGTGTTAAATACATCTGGGTTTGGATTGGTTGTTTGAACAAACCTGTTTTTAGAAGTCAATCTCTTTTGCTGTTTAAGTGCTGTTAGTTTGCAGCTGAAAACAAGAGCATTGTTTAAATAAAAAGTGATGATACATTATCACTCAGTAATGTAAGTTTCATTTGATCCAGTTTGAAAAAAGACGATAAAATTAAACCAACAAGCTCAACACAATGGGAAAAACGTCAACTTGTCAAATGTCCAAAGTTGATAAAGCTAGAGTAAGTGGTTTCTCCTCTTCTTGAACATAAAGATGATGAATGCAACAGTTTCATGATTAAAGTGTCCCACCAACTAGGACTTCAGCCCTTGCTGCTACTAAGCTATGCTCACAATGATTGGGGCGACAGTAGCTCAGTCTGTTTGGGAATTAAAAATCGGTTCAAGTCCCGTTGCGGGCCAAAATAAGGATGTTGTTCTGGTTGCTTGAGAGGTGCCAGGGCACTTCCACAGTACTGCCGAAGTGAACCTTGAGCAAGGTACCCAACCCCCTGGTGTAACCTCCCTGCGTAGCACTATGTACCCAGCAATGCATGTCTACAGGTGCTGTTTGTGCATGTGTGTGAGAAGCATGTCTCTTAATAACAGATTGTAAACCAGAGTTTCCCTCTGGGATTATTAAAGTATTTCAAGCTGACTGAAAAAGTGATGTGACTCGAGAAACTTGATCAAGTTGATGGTTGGAAAAATTCTGGAAGTTCGAACATAGCAGTGATAAAACTGTTTGCCTTTGACCTGAATTTATCATAAGAGCAGAAGGAATAGTCAAAGCTTGGTTTTGAACAGAAAACTGACAAAAATAATTAGACCGGCTCAGCTGCATGCTTCCTAACTTCCTCCCTTAGTAATCCTTAGAGCTTTAAAGCTGTTCAGTTTGCTTTACAGCAGATGGCTACAACTTGTTGAAATCCAACACAAAATAATTCAACTTCACTTTTGATGGCCTCTTTTGAGACAAAAAGAAAAGACCATGTTTTTCATTTCAAAGCTATATAGTCGAAAACCATCTTGTCCTGGCCAAGCTAAGGGACAAATCAGAGTGATTTACTCTACAGTGATTTACTCTGCACTCACCACCTTGTGCAGTAGTTTTGTTGATAGTGAGTATAGCAACGAAAGCAGCCGCAGCCAAAGATTTTGTAAACCTGCAGAAAATCCTTTAGGTCTGTACTTGCTGGACCTTGAATTTCAAGATACTGCACAAGCGTATTGTTGCACCATACCCTGCATGGCTGAACAAAAGCAAGTCTACACTTGGAAGACTTGCTTTGAAGACAAGGTGAGGCTGGCAAGAGGTGAGCGACTGAATGAGAAAAGAAAGGAGGAAGAGCAGCAGCCTAGGGACCAAAGAGGAGCCAAGGCAGGCAAAGGAGATGTGGAAGATTAACGATGCCAGCTCCAACTGGGTAAAAAATATGGCTCCTGTCCGGTTTGCATTGCCGAGGAGCGCCAGAGGCAGAGATATACGCCCACTGATCCTGACCCAGAGGCAAGGGTCAGAGCCGACAGTGAAGCAACAGTCCTTTGGGGCCCTTTTCTTCAGACGTCATCAACATCATCTCAAGAGTTACTCACAGCACATTACCTTTTCAAGAACAAGCAGCCAGTCTTACCTAACTCCCCTCCATCTGTCTTTGAAAGGTCTGTGCAAATCAGCTGTCATTAGAATACAGCGTGACCCAGATTCCTTTGAAATTATGTGATCAAGGACGAGGACGAGGTCTGACACTGCATTTCAACATAATTGCCGTTTGACTTCTAATCCTTAGCATGTTTAGTTAGAATAAATCATTAGTGAAGATGGGAAACACAATTTCATGGAAGCTGTAGCTTCCTTGGGGGGGGGGTAGGGAAATGCTTAATCGATGGATCACTGCCTTTGAAGCTGATGGACTTGATTAATTATTAAACAGGATCTTTTAACGAGGTAAAGTGCCTTGACTGGAGGCCACAAAGCCAGGCCATAAAGCTATGTATAGTAGCTCGCCTGTCCTGAAGAATAATGAATGCTAAAATTATCAATATGCATTTTTGGAGAGCACAGAGCAGCGCCTTTGGACATCAGGGTCAGTGCTTGTACCTGCAAATGTTTCATTAACCTTTGACCTCTGAGTGTGTATAGGAGAGACATTAGCCAAGGGCAATGCTGATCTTAAATACTGTGGGGACAGAGTGTGTGTTTCTGTGCCAGGATCTGAGGATGTTAATTCTGTTTCTCCTTCAGAACTTTTGAGGTGATGAGGTACAGCCACACAAAGCCTACCTTACCACAGTATTTTTTTTTTTATGTAACATAAAGAAAGTGAGAATAAGTGCAACATTAATCCTATGGCCTGACGTCAACAGAAGATGGCATGTCTCTGTGTGACCTTTGCTTTCCCAACTGGATTACACACACATGCACTCTGACAGTCATGGCTAACAATAGTGCAATATTCAATAATCCTTTTTCTCCATTTCTCTGCCTGACTTACTTCACTCTGTGCTGCTTTCCCCCTTTTCTTCAGCAATCTCTCTGTTCCTCGTGTGAATTCTATTTTCTGGTCATATCCAAGAAGACTGCGGGGATAGAGGCCATTCCAGAAAATGGAAGTCAGACAAAGAGAAGGGAGCATAAGTGAGGGAGCGATGTAATAGCCCAACAACAAAAAGGGGGTTTGTGTTTGGCTTTAATGGCATGGGGGCTTCTAAAGAACATAATTAAAGCATTTTCACCTCGCTTTCAGCACTTAATTGTGGCAGACCGGCACAATACCTGAGTGCACAAAAGAAATGTGGAGGAGGAGGCTGTGGTTTTTCTCTCTCCACTGGGTTTAGCAGACATCTTGGCTGTGATTCTAGAAATAAAACGTGTGTGTTTGTTGACATTTTTTACAGAATAACCCGATTCAAAATATGCATGCTAAACATTCAATCAAGTACTTTGAATGAATGGCAAATTCCCAACACACAACAACACAAATAATTTCTTCAGGATAGTCTCTTTAAAGTATTCTATACACCTTAACCAGAGATATTTTCTGAAGTTGAGCACTGAGGACACTTTGTCTGAAACTTAAAGTTATGAAATGTTAGTCTCCAGCTATACATACACACACATACACACACCCGGTGTGGCGTCCTCTTTCAATCTAGCTGAGATTAAGTTTGTAGATACTGATCTCAAGTTTCCATTCCATGTCTTGTCCATCCAGGGGTCACCTTTGCCCAAACACACACACAAACACTGCCCCCCCCCCCCCCCCCCCCCCCCCCACACACACACACACACACACACACACACACACACACACACACACACACACAAACAGAGGCCTCCTCCTCACTGTTATCCTTAAATCTCAGTTTAACCCCTCAATCACTCTCACTTCCAACACCCCATCTAAGAAGCTAATCAATAAGACAATGCTAATGCTAACAGGAGAGGATTTGCCCTACTCCAAGTCCCAACCTGTTAAATCCACTTCAATAACAATGACGTAAAGGCACTTTGATGGAGGGACCAGAAAAGGTACAACTCACAAAAGGCAGGGGTCCTTTCTGCTGGACACTCTTTTATCCGGATTTCATCAAATATTTCAATATTCTATATAATTTTCACATTTATTCTTTCAGACTTTTAAATGTTGCTTAGGCAAATAAAGACATTTGGAGATTGTGCTCCAGCAGACAATAATTCTGAAATTAATAATGATGAAAGAATTCACGAGTTGATTTAATTTCCAGTCGTCCACATGTGAATTGAACATGTCTAAAAGCCCATCATGCACTGAATATGAATGTGGCCAGAGCTGAAATCTTCCAGCTCACACTTCTAACTCAATCTACTTTCTCTTACTCGCACTAACCCGGGCACGCTGCCACCACAACAGTGAGTTCAGTTAATTGAAAAGGAGACGGCGAGCAGGTTGAAAGAAATCATTAGATATAACGAGAGAACAGACCGTCTGTACAATTATAGCTTTAATTAAAGCCAGGGAGGGCGCCAGAGGCAGCGGGGCCACAGGCCAATAAAGGTTATCTCCCAGGTAAAGTGGAAGGACGCACAGGTAAGTAGCGTACAGATTGTAAGGCCAGCATGTGTGGAAAAAAACACCAGGTAAAAGATGCAGCTGGTTTAGCTGAACCTGACACACAAGCCTACTTACCACAATATGCCTTGAATCAAGAAGGTGTAATAACAATGTTTAATCACTTGTGACAAAATTCAGTGACTATATTTTAAGGTTGTCACAATACCAGAATTTAAACTTAATGTGGCAAGGTAAATAGAAGTCCTAGGCACCCGATACTGGGTCATTTTCTGTTTTGAATCACCAAAGATTGCATTCTCCTGCACACTGTCTTTACTGAACAAATACATTAGCAAGTTTTGGTATTAAAATGTTGCTAATGTATTTGTGCAACTTAAGGCCGACACACCAAGCAGACGGCAAAGAACTAGTGGGGATGAAGGCCGACTGTGGTATTATAGGTACTTCTTATTGAGAATAATGTCTGATAAGAATATGAAGTCGTTTACTTGCTTTCATCTCGTAAGTTTTTCTTCCCCTGCACTGATTCGCTTAGCTAAGCAGCCAATGCCGATTTAAAATGTTGAATTGGCCCAAAAAGTTAGACGGGGGCCAACGGGTATCGGTTCTGGACACACAACAACAAGGGCGACTGTCGCTCACCGCCGACAATCTCCTTGCTGTGTCGGGGCCTTTAGCATTTCCCCCACTGTCACCTTCTACGCTCTCTGTCCGTTTATAAGGTATCAAGGTACCAAAAGGACTTCAGTACTACAGACTGTGAATCTGAATTAAACACCAAAGCTCCCTCGCTCTCTCTTTCGTTGCAGCAGCTTTGGGTCAAAATGAGACTACTGTAGAAGCTTTAACGCTCTGTTACCTTTCAATAATACTGATTATTAAAGTCACAGAGATTTTATTGTTTGAAAACACGAGGTATCAAAAAGTATCTAAAAATTTGAACAACCTTGCTAAAAGCGTGCCTTCGTGCTCTTCATTATGTTTCATAGAGTGCCTTTGTTTGTAACGGCAGAAGTGCTTTTATTTTTCAGCTGAAGGTCTTTGTCATGTTTGCCTCCCTCTTTTCTCCTTTCTCTGACTTTGTGCACCTTACATTGCAGTCAACACCGTTTGACACCAATTAACCAAAGGATAACAGGCAGCCTGCTGAGGCGCATCTGATAGGAAAAAAAAGAGTGAATATAGCACACATGAAAATGTTTTTCTTTCAAAACAGTCAAATTGAAGCACTTCTATTGTGATGTGTCTATCTGGGATACTCCTATCATGATAACATACATGGTGTTCATATTGCTGCACTAAAACCCAGTCCATGAATAGCTTTCTCCTTTTATAACAGATCCTATAGCTATAAGCTAATTCAACTTAAAAACAGATTTATCCAACCTCACTCAACTGCCTCACCCTGCCCTCTGTTGATTTCACACTCCTCTATTTTTTATCACAGGTAGGCCTCAGTTTCATGTTTATTTGTATACTCTTCTGTAAAATGTAAAATCTGCCTTGCTGCTGCTTCTGCATTTCCAAATAAAGCAGCTTTAATAAAACTATTAGTTTAGCACCCAAAATGTCCATGCTAATGAGCTCAACCCCTCAGTAGGCATTATCATCACAGCTCTAATCACCACCACCGTTTCCAAGAGTGTTGGACTATCTCCTATAATCTGGATCCTTCTTAACAAGCATGACTGGAAACGCTAACCAAACAGCAGAGTCGGCTAAAAATGGTTTAATGATTAAATTACTTCTCTTACCTTGGACTCTTAAAAGCTGTGCTGTACTGTACTGTTGTTTGAGATACAGGAAGACTCACTGGAGAGACACTCCATCTCTTTTTTCACTCCTTTTGTTTTTTTTAAATGTATTCATGACTTCTTCTTGCAACACATTTTCACAGATTGCTTTAATATCAGGCAGTCCATAAGAACAGACATCTGTCCAAATCTGTTCCTAGGTGTTTTCTGTGTTTATAAGAATATCTGTGTGTAGGTGCAACAATAACATCATTAGTTTTAATAATAAAAGTATCGGTATCGGCACATATGTATCAAAATTGGATCAGACTGAAAAATAGGGGATTGGTGCATCTCTACTACAGTCTGCAAAATGAGCCGAGTTCAAACAAAAAGATGAATGATTTAGTGCGAGCCCATTGTGATGAGTGTGGGTTTAAGCAAAAAAAGTAAGTTGGCTGCTTTCAACCGTCGTGGGAGGCAGCAGTTGCAGCTCGCCAAATTCTCAAAAAGAGCTCAGAAGTGTTCATCCTTCAGAACGACATGGCAGATTTTTCCCACTTCCAGTTCAATATAATGATCAAATGTGACATTTTAAAAAGCATACCACATACCAAGAGGGATGACGTAACCATGGATTAAAAACCCATCCATGTTAACACAGCTCCGACAACAACACAGCCAGTGGGACTCACGTTTATCACTCATTGTTTACAGTCATAACTCAGAGAGACATGTACAGAGGAGATACTTGATTTCTGCTGTAATTATGTGTAACATGTCAAACATAATGTATAGTAAACCGCAATATAATAGCACAAGTGAACACAATCTATTCAGACAGCACAACAAGAAGGTATCAAAAAGCTTTTTTAAAATGCCTATAAGCCGAATAGATTCCAGTGAATCACATGCTAATGGCAGCAAAAACAAGACAGAGCTCCAGAGCTCATTGTTATTTCATTTTCGTCCAATCAGGAACCGCTTCCAATTAAAGACCCCTCTCCTGCTGGACATCCCCCGTCTGCCGATGTAAGACCTTCTCCTGACCTTTTGTCATCTCGACACAGGTTCCCAAATGAATTCCCATTTGTTTGGTTTGGTTTTGTTTGTTGTCGATGGAGATTAGGCCCATAAATATTCATCTGGAACAAGTGGTGAACCACAGGACAGTCAAATGTCAAATCCCTTGTGAGTATCCTCACATGGTGTCGGTCATTTCATGTTCAAGTGTGGTAATCCATTTCACACATAATCACATGCGTGAGACAAGAGGAGACGGACAGGAAGTGTGGAAGGACATCATGCACAGTCCATACTGATGCAGAACTCGTAATCTCCAGTGCCAGCTGCATACAGAAGCTTATGTTACAAACAGTCTTAAAATCTCAACCTTCAATCTTTATGACCAGTTCCCTCATAAAGTAAACCTCTCTGGGGAGGCTTGTTGGCGGCTCGGGCATTATTAAGAGGCTTTCAAACCCATGAACTTGAAAGAGATAAATGGAGAGAGAGACAAGCAGTGCTCTTGTAAAACTTTATCTTCAGTTGTCATTAAATCAGTTTTCCAATAGCTTTAGCAAAAGATCAATCATGACAATTAGGGAACCATATTAAAAGGAAGCTCTGAGATCATTCCAGTCCAGTAAACCTGTTCAGACATGAGCTGTAGTACATTCATTCAAAATCCTGACCTATGGTATTGTTTTGATGACTGTGAAAGGGCGTTTTTTTTATCCTAATAAGTTAGCCACTTTAGTTTTACAACTTGGACATAATGGGCTGGATGTTTAAATGTATTTGTAAATTATGTTACATCTTGTATTTCTGGTTTACTTTTAAAAATATTGGGAATCTTGTAAGCCTGAATCGACCTGAGCATTTTATTTATGCACGATTCAGTGATTAAAAATATCAAATTTTATCAAACTGTTGTATTGTTCAAAACTACAGGGGGTGAGCCCAAAACTCAAGATAACTGTTATGCACAATTTCAATTAAGATTTGATTTGAATGTGTTTTCTTTCCAGTCCAAGCAAACACTAGCTCCACTTTCCAAAATGAAAACATTGGCTCTAAAACCTTGCATGAGTCAAACTATAATGAATCCATATGATTTGGCGCATTGAGGGGACATTATGTAAATAAGTGGATCATTACATGGTTGGTCTCCACAGCTTGTAGTACACTGAGTAGATGCTACCTCGAGTCACCTTTGTTTGCCCCCTGCCAGCAATTTGCAAGTATGAGGCCGAGGCCGGCCAAGCGTGTCTTGGAGTCGGGGCGAATGCCATCCACCCGCACATAAATAAACTCATTAATAAAGTGGCTTCCACATGGTCTCAAATTCCATCAAAATGCAAAGTGCTGATTTGGATGTTCCCTTGAGGGCACGCTCCATATTCCGCTTAATTATTGCCTCAGAGTTCAGTGCCCGAACTCTTACCCCTTTCTTCCCCCCTACTCTGAGATGCATGATCACCCTGACCCATTTTTCAACTTCCCATGCACCATCAGTCCTTTATTTTTTTTTAAACGACAACTAAAGAAGACAAAGACAAAGACATGTTTAAATGGGCTGACATTGGCTTTCTTTGTGTCAGGAGATTATGGTGAAACTACGGAGAGGAAGGTGGCGGGAGTCCCTGTGCTGCGGTACAAATCACTGCATAATCCTGTAATCCCTCACACCAAAGGCTGACAAGGTTGGGTAACAGTAAGGCCTTACAGTGCACAGGGTCAATAGAATTTCTTAATCATGGCACACAAAAATAAAGCTAGCATGCAATTAAGGAGCAACTGTGTCCTATGATGATGCATAATTGATATAATGAATTCTTTATCCTGTCCCTGTCCAATTCACTGGTTCATCTGAGGGTGTAAAATCAAATCAAGTGCACTTTTACAGAGGCATGAAAATCTTTTAAGTTGAGGTCTTACTGTTGATAAGCTGCTCCTAATTCAGTTGTTTTTTTAAGTACACCCAAAATCCCTATACCATAACTCTAATGATTCACAAACAGACTGAAACTGTGCAGCATATTGTAAGTACTGTGGTTAAACTTTTTACGACTTAAATAAAAAAAGGGATTAATTGGAATATGATGGATTTTGAAAAATGTTCATTTTCACTAGCTCCAGAACTAAATTACCCATATGTCAACTATTTCACCATCTGTCAGTGACGTTGAAGCAGCAAGCGGAGGAAAAAGAGGCATCTGGATTTGGTGAAACAAGTGATGTATCATTGAGAGGAAAGGACGTTAAATGGTAGTGGTTTGTCTGATGTCCAGTCTACAACTACTCAGTATCCTCTTATTCCCGCTGCTCTGTCAGTTGTTGTTGCAATGTTTCAAAAAAAAAAAAAAATGTCTGTCCTGTAGTCCTTGTCATGCCAACACAGAGATGCTGTCCAAAGCAATTTGGCAACAGCAGGGGTCACTTGGATTTGTCTGCGAGGGTTTTGCGACACTAAATCACAACGGCAAACAAAACAGAATTTTGTCACCTAACTGTTGGCTCAAGGGGGTGCACACACCAAGTGGTTACAAGCTGCTCTCCCTTCTCGAAGACCAAAACTAGATGGAGGAGAAAGAAGCTGCTTTTAAGGATCTAATATTCCCCTGATGTGTCATCCTTGGTACCTTGCAAGCTGTAATGCGTCAGCATCAATCAAATACAAACTATAAACACTTTCCTTAGAGCTCAGCATCATGCCAAGCAATAGACTTCACAGAGATTGAAAAATTCCTTGAAGTAGATTCTTTATGTTGCCTTTAAATATATACGCGGATGAAATCAGATTTGTTTTGAATATATCACAATCCATAAACAAGTAAAAACAGCACCATCACAAAAACTATTAAGTGTCTTACACACATGGAGTATTTGTACCTAAAGGCAAACAGAACATTTTTTACATTTGTATAGAATTAAAGCTCCTGTGAGTGGCTTTTGGTCAGCACTGATTTTGGCGCCCCCTGGGGACAAAGCGGCCCCTTTTATATCTTTGCTGATCTTGTACTCTCCGTCTGAGGAGTGTTTTTTTATTTAAAATCTCATCCTCTTGACTTTAAAAGTCCAAAGTATCACTCGTAGAAAATATTTGCATTTTTTTTAAATAAGGCAATTTCTGTCATGGGCTGTTAGGTGCCCCGATGAAAAATCAAAAAAAGACACGCACATCCCTCAGTGGGTGCTGGATCCAACAAACACATATACTGTAGCAAAACAATATCCACACACCAAGAAGCTTAGATTCAACATGCTCTTCCTCAGACTTGACTAGTCCCTTTGTCTGTCACCTTCCCTGAAGTCAGCAGGTTTAAGCCTTAAAAACATCAAAACAGAAAGAGTCAATCATTATGTTTGCTTATGTTCTTGATTGCTTCTGTATGTCATGTAGAGGTTTCAAATATTTCAGTCTGTTTCATAACCGTCAAAACACTCCACACAGGAGCATTAAAGATGGGATCTTCCCACTACGATGAGGAACCTCAGCTAAGGAGTGCATTGAATCAGCCATCATAAGTGGAAAAGGTGTCTTTCCCATAGTAAATGGGGAATACAGTTGAATTCCTCAAAAAATGTGATGAAGACTCAATCATCTCTGCCTGGTTTTCACCACTATGCTAAAACGTGTATTTCCAGGATTCCAGCAAATGTATATTCAGTTCACATAAATCCTGGCTGATTGCCTGAGTGTTTCTAATCAGCCTTGTGTAACAGAACTGTCAGAAGATAACTTAATATTATTCATATAGGCTTCCAGCGAGCCCAAACCATATGCTGTTTGAAACTTGGATCTGTGAGTAGAACGTGATTTAACTGCTTGGTTTACAAAAGCAGAGAAAGAAAAAAAAAAAAGCTAAAAATATCACAAACACGCAGACAGGGAGGGGTGGCGGGGGGGCGGGGGGGGGGAGAGAGAGGAAAACAACACATCATACGCCAGGCATCCACCCACCTGCCCACCCGTATACATGCAAAACATGCCATTTATGCCACACACAAACACTTCACAGCGTGACTGTGTCCGTGCCAAACACACGACTGTGCTGTATGTGTGTTGAAACAGATAATGCAGGAGAGGAAAAGGAGCCAAGCCCGGCAGCTGCTCTGGACTGCATGCCTGGGGGCTGATAAGGGGGAGTCTCTGAGACCTGTGACCCCAGATGCGGCCGTCTCATTCTGGGCAGAGGGAGCATTTGAGGGTTAGCCTCTCTGGTCATGAATTATTCCACGTCCACGCTTCCCTCAGTACCTGGAGTCGGCTCTGCAGAGACAGAGTCAAGGGGCTTTGACTGACAAAGCCTTTGATCCCACAACAGCCACGCACTCTATGATCAGCGTCTCTCCAAGAGAAGGAAGACCAGAGCTCTCTTGACACGTTCGCCCAGTGAGCTCTATCGTTTTTTACTCGCTCAGTCTCTTTCTCTCGATCCGTCCCTCACTCTCTGTCTGAACTCTGTACTCCATCCATATGTGTTTCCTCCTGTTTTTTCAGTCTGCCACCTCACAACACTAGTTGCATCCAAGGTCTAATTTCAAAGGTGTCTGTTAACACTATGTGAGGTTACTGGTCTTCTCAGACACACAGTTCTCCATTGCCCTGGCTTATGTTCATGCTGCTGACTTGTTTTAGATTTTACAGACATTAAAAAAGAGCTCAGCTCCTGAGTCCTGGCCGTCAGCTCTGCACTAGCTGATGGGAGTTGTTTAAACTGAAAATACACTAAAGTCATTTTTATTACCTGTCCATGGGGTACCCCCTGGTACAAGATCAACGGATTACGTGTCAAAAATATTTAGAGAATTGGAGTTACAATGATTAGCGGCTTGGACTGCCAGCATTACATCAACAAATGCCCTGTTGCAAAATGTTTCCTGACTGATATTCTTAATTTGTAAATTCAGCTTGGCAGGTTTTACTTCTTACCAGCTGTACAACTCTGCAAGAAGTTTTTGGGGTTCTGAACATAAAAGTTCATTTAAGGGGCAGCAGTAGCC
This sequence comes from Labrus bergylta, assembly GCF_963930695.1. NCBI lineage: Eukaryota > Metazoa > Chordata > Actinopteri > Labriformes > Labridae > Labrus > Labrus bergylta. The sequence continues at coordinate 18,955,940 of NC_089216.1, forward strand.
TAGTGGTTGGTGAGCGCCCCATGTGCGGAGGCTGAAGTCCTCCAGGCGGGGCGTCCCGGGTTCAAATCCGACCTGTTTCATGTCTGTCCCCGTTCTCTCTCTACTCAATTTCAGACTCTATCCACTGTCCTATCTCTAAATAAAGGCGTAAAAATACCCCCCAAAAAATGAACCTTTAAATAAAGAAAAGTTAATTTACGCCTGAACCAATCGAATTTCATGGTTTCACTGAAAATACCAATAAGACACAATTACAGTTAAGATTTGCTTAAAGTAACATTTTGCCAAATCTGATATGTGTGATAAAAAAATGACTAATACTGACTGCCTCACAACTTTCCTTTAATAGCTGTCCTGTGTTTGTCATCACAGCATGTTCGACAGGGAAAGCTGGACAAGATCTGGACAGCCTCTCCTGCATGTTTCACATATTACACAGCCAAGAGAAGCAAACCTCTTGTTGTTGAGCATGAGGAAATCATTGCCCTAAGTACAGGCAGCACAAACTTATTTCAAAATAAAGCATATAAAACTTGCTGCATGTTCCAGGAAGCCTTCAGTTCCTTCTAAATAGATCACAGGGTTTTACATTAAAACGGGTTTAAAAACTGATTATATTCATCCAAATATTCATTTTAATCCCCGAGTTACGAGCATGTAGAGTCTGTATGTTTTTCAACGAGTGCAAATACATGTTCACACATATTATCAACAATATCCTCTTGATGAAAAAACTTGGCCCACATGCAGGTTTGAGCATGTGGTGAAAGCAGAGTGCAGGTAACTCCTCGGGGAAGAAGAGTAGAAGCATTTGGTTTAGGATGAGATGTGTGGGCGAACTTGGCAAGCTGTCAGCATTTCTTACTGTAGTATAATTATAGTATCTGGGTAACAGGATCACACTATCAGCTCCCGGCTCTTGGTTCTGTTTCTTCTTCACATGCATGTTAGCCATTACAGTCATGGGAGGAGGTTTTGTCGTAACTCCAGCCCCAGCTGCATGGCCTGATAGCAGGAAACAGGACGAGGCCAGAGGGGGTCAGCTTGAGCTGCTCAAATGGAAATGATGCCAAACACAAGGAGCATAAAGGCTGTGGTGGAGTGTGGGCATATACTGCAAGTATCGGAACATTTATCTGGTGCAAAATGCAAAAAAAAAAGAGTGGACTCAATGAGTTCAGAGGACTTGGATATGACCCATCTCCGTCTGTTCCTCTCCTCAAACCGCTCAGCTGTGTTCTTTCAACTTTGCTAATGCACATGGTGATCTGTCGTGCTCTGCATGAGCACCACAGTTCTTGGTTAATCTCGTCTGTGAATCAATGGGATTTTCTCGTTGCCACTACAAAAGTGTTTTGGCACGACAATGGTTACACAAGCCAGCAGCATCTTAGTGCATCATCCACCCAACAGCGGATAACATGACTACTGCTTCAAACTGAACACCAGCAACTCAAAACGGGGACTTTGTGAATTTGAGCACCACTATAATTAAAACTTTCAGAGCAGTTTAAAATGTAATGAAATTTGTATCTGCATGCATTAGATTTAAACTACCTACATGATGGGAAGGTTAAAGTCCATTCATCCATTTTACTGTACAACAGAGGTTTTAATTATCCAAACTAATAAATGCTAAGTATTTTAAATTATGTTATTATGTTATGTTATGTATCAAAAAGTCATTAATATGCTGTATGTTTCCTAACTATCCTATTGGATCCCCTATGGCTCCCTCAAGGCCGTTGGTTTGGTTTGACGGTGGGAAATACATCTTCACCACCATGAATCATATCAGGAAGTAAGTCTGAATGAGACAAAGCTTAATGATTGACACAGGTCTACATGGTTATGTAACTATGACCTTTATGTACACTTTGTCTTTTTCCATGTCACCGCTTCACACTATGTTTTTCTTCAAACACTTAAAGGTAACTGTGCGTTTAGGACAAAGAAGAGGGACTGGGAAGTAATTAACATGGACTAAGAGGCATTACTGAGTACTGCACTCTGGGTTATAGCTTGCTATCTTGTGTTTAGTATTAAATTTAAATGTTGACACATTATTGGCAGTTATCTGCAGCACAGTCTATATTGTATAGTGTATTTCAGTGAGAATATTCAAAGTCATTTTCAATTATAATTAATTTTGTAATTAGCATTTTATTGGTTTTGCCACACAGACGTTTCAGGGATTGCCACAGACTTTTCGCTGCAGCGTTTCATTTAGTTGTAAGAGTAAAAGCTGAAGAAGAAACAAACATGATGCCTGAATTTTATTTTGCGACAATAGAAAGATGAAATTGAATAGACGGCTTCACTTTATGTTCTTAAACGCGTCGAAAAAACGAGTTTTCAGATCAAATACATTTTGCAAATTTTAATGAAATCTTAAGAAAATCTGTAAAGAAAATGTAATTTCTCCCAGGGCTGTAAATCACCTGAAGGTATTGATATCTTCAACAGCATGTCTGCCCAGGCAAAGTGTACTCACTTGTGCAACGTATTTTCTTTCTCAGTTACTACTACTCAGGTGTATGGAAACTATCAACTACGTGGTTTATTTCTTTTGTTGCAAATGAGGACATGGACTGAGTGAAGGAAAACTAAAGATATTTGACGATCAGTGCACAATGGTCAAAATCTGATGAATCAGGCTCTACTATGTAAAGCTTTTGTTGGGGTCACCCCTTATCTTTATCTTAGGTGGATGCACTGTGACAGCATCAAGCTGAACTAATTCTTTTTACGACTTGCCACAAACACAAGCTTGAAATGATGTGCTCAATTTTGCAGATGAAGAAGGGTCAATTAGAGTGTAATGCAGCATCCCAGTGGGGTTATAATGTTTATACTAGCAGTGATAAGTCAGAGATGATGCTGTCTGTTTTTACGACTCCACACCTAGCACGACGAGAGCAGTAGTAAAACTTGCCCTTTTTTCTCAATATGTGTGTGTGTGTGTGTGTGTGTGTTTCTGCCCTCATGGGAAAGCAGACAAACAGAGAAGAGGATAGGTCCCTAAATGCGGAAAGGCAACATCATGAATAATTCACTTGCTGTAAGTTGAGTGAATATAATATGCACATGTGCATTTTGGTCCAAAACCATCTGCATCTAAAAATGTCATGCAGGCCGTCATGCATCTCTGACAATTTCAGTGAAATAGCGACATCAAAGAAAGCCGAAGTTAAAGAAATCCAGAAGGGGAGGGGGTAGAAAATGAGGTGAAGATAGACGGAGCACAGGTTGGTTTGCTGATCCGACGTGTCTGCGCCCCCCTGAGAACGCTAAGCCTATTAGCTAATAAAGAGAAAGTGGATGAAAACAAGGCAGAGGTGGCCTAATCAGGTTGGCCTGAGGTGTGAAGGCTTAAGTAGAAAGCGGCTGGAGACCCAGAAACGTGTAAGACAAGGACCTCGCTCACAGTCGGTCGCCCTCAACACTCCTCTCCTGAAACTGACACCCATGTGGTGTTACAAAGTCTCTGCTTTGTGAAGCCCTGACGGAGCCTCTGTTTTAATTATAACAGTGGTCTGTTATGGTCAGTTCCCACATTTCCATTTTCTCATTTCATCAACAGAGCAGATAGGGTAATAGAAATGAGGCCACAGCAATGGGAATGGAAACTAGCCTTAAAACATATTCTGAGACAGAGATGGAAGAGGAATCACAGCTAACCGGCTCTTTACACTTCACTGGGTTTGTGCACGATAGGCTGGAAAGTAGACATTTTCAGCTGCATCTATATGCTATAACCTGACATCAGGATGATGATGACATCATATATAGATGATCTGCAATGATTTTTATCCTCATATAAAGAAAAAGAAAAACAGAAAATACATTTGAGTTCTTTTTCTTGCAGGGCAAAGATACTCCTGTCATGAACCAATTACAAATAAGCGAAAAACGCCCGATGATATTCAGCTCTATTGATTTTACCATGAGGTACTTTTCTGATATATTTGACAATATCTTGTCTCTGGTAACTCTTTTGCCTTCAGCATGTCAGATGTGAACAGACTGTGCCTGTGATACCTGTAAACTTGTGTGCACTCATGTGCCCTTTCTAGAGACAGATGGGCAACACCTGTCAGGGTAGGTGTGAGGCAACATATTCAAGTTAGAGAAAGTGAAGTAAAAACCCCCCATTAGAAACAGACAGACACAATTGCTAAGAAGATGATAACTGTCTACTGGCTAAAGCAGCAGCCCCCAACGTTAACACAATGGAAACAAAGAGTTAGAGAGGTATATAATATGGAATTCATAACTGCAAAGTTAACATTAAAAACAGAGTTTTTTGGTTAAATGATCTATGGGTGTACTGTGCAATATTATGTGTTTAACTGAAATAAAAAGAAGTAAAAAGAAACAGACAGACACTATCATGGTGATTACTTCTGTGCAGGCCACAGACACAAGGACTGTAAAAAGGTAAAAAGACAGTTATGAAACGAGTTAATAGTAAAACACATCAGTAAAAATTATACTTCAGTGTCTATACTGTTCTCAAAGACAGGATTAAGTCTGCTTTGAGACTCTGTGGACACTTGAGTGTCTCTAATTCCGTCGCACATGTATTAATGCACTACCGGAGAGCAAAGAGAATTAGATCTGGCACACAACAAAAAGAGAGGTACCGGGCGCTTTCAAGTCACGGACAGGAGAAGGCACTCAGGGATCTCTGGCAAGCGATGCATATTTCAACAGGAGTAGAAAAAAAAAAGAAGGGGAATAAAATAAAAAGGAAAAAATGTCAGCTTCTTCACGAGGTACTCCATGTCACTGTGAAGAATTTGTCCCTGCACGCCCCTTCAAAGCAGACCTTGAAAACTATTCAAGACAAGCCCCTCCACGCTTGGATTTGGAGAATAATTTCGATTGGATGAAATAGGGAACAGCAATAAAAAAAAAAAAGAGCTCTCCAACTTATGACTTTGGGACGATGATTGATTTGGCGCGGTGGTGGGGAAATAGGCAACCATTAAAGATTGACGCGGGTGTGTCTGTGGTAGACGTTTCATGTATTATTTCAAGTGGAATGAAGAACTTTCGTATCAGCAGATGGAAATGAATTATTGATTGATTAACCATGTCATTCTCCTGCATCTTCTCCCTCTCATGTGTACCGATCCATCCGAGTGGCAGAGGGTCTACAAAGGGAGACATTTTGACTTCAGTCGGATGAGAAATCTGTTTTTCATAAGAATAACACAAACGCACTTTATTCTAAAAAGCCATTTACACCCTTTGTGCCGAAAAGACTTAAATCACAAAGCAGCTGGTGAAATGATATCCCATGACTTTAAAAAAGACAGGCTCTGAGAGAACAAAGTTGGATTCCTTCCAGGGTCTTTAACTGGCAGCTTTAAGTTATTGATTTATACTACTCCGATGCAAAGAGCAAGAACACAGGAGGATCATTTGAGTTCTATGAATCTCTTACTGCACTAGGGTCTGAAATCTGGTGAATGTAGGTGCTGACATCACGGTCACATTTTGTAACACTCCAGTGTGTGATGTACGTTTCCTCTAGAGTCCCAAAAGGTTTAAAATAAAATGATCTCTCTTAAGATATAATGTTGTGCGCAAAAGATACTAACTTGACAAATTTAAACACCCCTATTGATGAAAGATCCACCAGATATTATGTATTTTATGGAACTGTGAAATGTCCTTGTGTTTGTTACTTCTACAAGAGATGAAGGACTAGGCCTCCTGTATAAACAAAACATTTTGACTTTAACGTGCTAAGGAGTCTCACTTTGACACTCAGTTAAGATTAAGATTAACTTTATTGATCCCTGCAAGGGGAAATTTCAGTTTTTACACTCTGTAAGTCATGAACACACATGCAGAAACAGGATCCTGTGGACATGCACTAATGAAGTGATGTCACAGTGACAGAGCGGTCCACAGTGGGCGCTCCTGAGCTGATGGTGGGGAGGGGGTTTGGTGCCTTGCTCAGGGGCACCTCGGCAGTGCTCAGGAGGTGATCTGGCACCTCTCCAGCTACCAGACCAACTTCCATATTTGGTCTGCACCGGGACTTAAACCGGTGACCCTCTGGTTCCCAACCCAAGTCCCTACAGACTGAGCTACTGCCGCCCACCAGTTTGGAGGAGATTTATGAGACTTCAACTGGCACAGAAATCTTAGCTTGTCTGTACATCTCACTTCATTGGCTTTACAAAATCCTTAAAAATATCTATCTATATATATATATATTGCTAAAATGCCATCTTTTTGTATCCATGGCAACCATAAGTTGTTAAGTAAAGCATCATTTTCATAGAGTCATGAAAAGAATCTGAAAATCAAGCAAAACAAATAAATTCCCAAAATCTCTCTTCAACAGAGAATAATAATTTAAAAAAAAAGAACAGGGACAAGAGGAGGAGACAACTCCACAGAGATCTGGAGCTGTTTCATAATCTCATCCTAAGAAACACAAGCGGGATCAAGTTGCTTCACTTTTCCCCTGAAAGTTATACACTGCTTGTTTTTTTGTTGGTGTTTTTACAGACTTTTTCTATTAATATCTCTCCCCATACGGCATGTTTTATGGGCCTTAATTATTTGTCCCACTCCACTTGATGTAACAGCGGAAAGGTAAAACTTGATGAACCACACTCATGAGGAATCATGAATAATTCAGGAGGCTTTTATTCCACAAAGTGTTCTTTTTTGTTTGTCTTTTTTGTGATGTGCGACTATGTATTCGAGGAGATCTCTGAGCTTCTTCTTTTTTTCACATTCTGTTCCCGCCCTGCTGGGGAGAAACGCAAAAACCTGCCATCTTTGGCCATGACTCATAGCCTCTTCTCATGACTGATAAATCACACACCTGGCTGATGTCAGGGACGCCATATTAAGAACCCTCAAGAAGATAAACAGTCTTACACAGTATCAGCAAATTTATACAGCAATGCCTGAGCGTAACAAAGGTTCACAAATAACACCTTCTTTAATAAGGCCGTTTTTTTGGAGAAGTTGGACTTTAGACTTTCATGAGTCACAAACTTTGATTCAAGAAGTCAAGAAGCTAAAGTGGGTAAATTAGGTAAGGTTACGTTTTGTTTTCAACATGACTGCTTCACATTGCAAATGCAAGATATTTACATATACAAAATCACTTGTGTGTGTTCCACTCCCAACACCAACATGTGGACTTTCAGGGAAAGAGCCTGCAATGTGGTAACCCCGATTCTCTGGTACCCTCTCATGGCAGAAGTCCACAATGTCCGCAATCAAAAAACTCCTTCTCAACTCAGCTGGCAGACATAGTTTAATCCTGAAACCCCAGGAAAACACTGCTACATTTTTTTTGTAAAGTAGTATTGGTGACGAAGACCGTCTTTGGTGTTGCCTCACGTCATTGCCAAAAAGTTGCACTTGAACACACCGCAAAGACTACAGCCCACGACCAACCACCACATACGATCTGCACACGCGTGAGAGGAAATAACTCTCCATGCCAGCAGGTGGTTGTAGTCCGTTGTTATGATACCAGAAGACCATTTTCACACCGCTGTCACTTACCACTATTATAGGTAGTCTACTAATGGAGAATAATGTCTGATAAAAAGTAGAAAATGGAGCTGGCGTTGTCAGCACTCGGTCTTTAAGTGGAAAAAGAAAACAAGAGGAGGAGGATACTGACCGCTCAATGGCAATCCAACTAGGACCGACGGCCGACGATCTCCTTGGTGTGTCAGGGCCTTTACTTGTTCTGCCCTGATGTAAAGCGTCCTAAGGTTCATTGTAAGACTCTATTTAAATTTAAGCTATTCAATATTAGCATTATTATTAAAATGTGCAGAATTACATTGTAGGAGGAACATATTTGACAGAAAGATAATAGAAATAGAAATCAAAACAGAAAAGAAAATCGAGTGAAAGACTGTATATGAATCATACTATAGACTTCTGTATTTTGTGATGGTTAAGTTTTATCAATTTACTGTTTCATATATTTAGTAATCACTGTACTAATTTAAACATAAAGCTAAAGTAGAGTATGAGGAAGCCATTGGTTTACACAAAAAGTCTACACTAGAGAAACTAGAGGGTACGAACAGGGCTGTGATTTAAGATACGACATCTGCATTGCAAATACCTGACTGGGTGAGCTCTCACGTTAATTAATCTCTCACTGAATCTTTTATTTCCACACATGGCCTGCAACAGATCCTGACAGCAGCCACTTTTTGAGGTTAATTCAGTCAGTGACTTGATGACAGGCTGATAGGAGCTGGTGTCTCTAGAGTGTCTTTGTGGTTCCCCCAACAATTCACTAAAAAGTGTGTCAAATGTCTCACCTTCATATCACACTTTGAGGTTGTAACAGGGGATTTTTCTAATAGCATTATTTGGATCAGCCATGTTCTCACATTTCATCTCAACAAGCATTAAATAGCCAAGACTCCAAGGTGTATAACTTTAATAAGAAAACAGCCGTTCTCTACCTCACACTAACAGCTACACAACCGCATTTGCAAGCCTGATAGTTCTAGTGCAAAGCTCAACATAAACAACATTTACCTACTTTCAGAATTGAAAAGCACAGGAGGCTACAAGTAACTGGGCTTTAATCAGGGCGGTTAAAGGCAGGGTTGGTAATTTTATAAAACTAGCATGATTTTAAAAGTAGCATTCCCTCTGTGCTCCGTCTGCACCCCCTCTGGAGAAAATTACCAACCCTGCATTTAAGGGCTAACAAAATGCTGACCATCCTCTACAGAAAGAGTGCAGGGAGCAACTAAAAAAGTCCATATTCTTCTGATATCTGTAAAAGCTAAACATGACCAGGGGTCTACGAGGATTGGGGGATGAATGTTCCCCAATCTGGTTATGAGCTTACAAGAAGTAAGAAACTCCCATATAAGGATATAGTTAATTATGAATAATTAGGAGTCAAAAATTGTAATTTTTTGGCATTCAAAAATATTTTGCAATGATCCAAGTTCTATATAAGATATTTGATGTTACCCAACAGATTACTGCTTTTTTTAAATTTAAACTTTAATGTTAAACCTTAATTGGTTCAATGAGGGGTTAATGTGTGTTCAAAGTTGGTCTTGATACTGGTTTCAGAGGTTAACCTTCCTGAACAGTATATTGCAAAGCATAGAAGCCTCCATGCCGTGTGATGAACTTAATTCTAAGTCTTTCAAAGGGTAAGGTACAGCTTGTCTTTCCAAACTTTTGACAGACACTTCTAAGTTACATAACTTGCCCCTGAATCTTAGAAACAGTGAATGATTCATGTTAGCATAACAACATGAGCGTTCAGAAGTTACAGACGAATCCACTTCCTCTGTTTCCGTGTTATATAAAGGTCACAGCATTAGAGGTACTTACTGAGTGTAAATCTCAGAGAGATAGGGTGAGCACAAAGCTAGGTAATAGGTGTTTATCGACCAAATATGACTGAATGTTTGCAGCGCTAATGTATTCAGTCACTGAGAGCTAATTTCCAACACTCGGCTGCCTGAAATCGCCTCATTTAAATAGTACACATGCAGCAGTTTGTGATACAGAAAAGTTCCCTGCAGCACGGTGTTCACATCTGTTCTCATCCAGATTTATTGAGCATTTCTCCGAGTGAAAAATGTTTTCTGTAAGCTGGTTAGAGTATGCAGAAACTTTTTGTAGAGTTGTAAGTAAGCAATGCTTAAGCTGTATCTTGCCCTCCAGATCCGGCTGTTGTGACTATTGATAAAAATGTAATTTAACTAATGTTTAATTATATGGGCAGTCACTCTCTCATTAAATGGTGCTAACAAAGAAAACTGAGTTACAGCATATCCCTGGTCCTTAAGGAACAATTCATGTTTGCGTTGTCAAGGACAAATTAACTCTAAATCCACCATTAGTCAAACGGTAAACAACTTTTAAATGAGGATGAGAGAAGAGGGTTTCATTGGTTTGAACATTTTTACAACAATACCTGCTAAAAATGTTTGTTATCAATGAAGCTGAAAAAATCCACCTCAGTCTTGTGGTCTACAAATCTGCTCATTGAGTCATGCAAATCTTTCCTGTGAGAGGAGACGGGATTACCAGGGTGGATAAAGTATGAACACAGAAGGAAGGTGTACAAAAAGATGATGTCAGCTTTGCAACCTGAGCCTCTGGCCAAAGAGCCCCTTGTGGAGGAAAGCGTGCAGGGATCAATCCGGGGGTCCTATTACCCTGCATGCATAGGTAATGTCATGAGATGATCCCTACCAGCGGTCTCTGGATGAAAGGCAAGAGCCTACAGAGGATCAGTCTGAGAGGAGAGGAGGGGGAAAGGATTATTAAGAAGGGGAGAAAACGACAGACAAGGACAGCAAGGGGAGAACTTCTTTTGCAATCTTCTCGTTTTGATCTGGGTACTGTTACATCAGTAGTGGGGAGGCAGACTCCAGCTATTCCTCATGCTGATTACTGAAACCTCCCTCCTAAAATAAACATCCAGACGCAGCGATCAAAGTAAATACTACCTCTTGCCTCAGAGGAAGTACAATGCTATTTTAATCACCGTCTTACTGTGGGTACAACGTCATCAAAGTGATACTCTGAAAACGCCTCTGGCCTTGCCAAATAATCATGCACACTTAAACCCAGACATCAACACACTCACACACTCACACACTGGCACACACTGCAGAGTGAAACACAACACCGTCTTGCCCCAATAGAGCAAGTGCAAAAAGTGATAACAAAGGCCGCTTTAGCTGGATGATAGGAAGAGGAGTACTTACAAGTTCTTATCTGTCTTTTCCGTCTGCAGCTTTCACTCTCCCTTTCTGTCCCTAACCCCTTCTCTCCTTGACCCTTTCACTGCCCACTTACATGTGTGCACTGAGGGGGAAACCTGACGAGGATCTGTTACACTCTCGGTGACTGTTGCTGCCTTTTGCATGTGCAAGCTGAAGCTCATGTATGTACTTTCTCAATCTAACCAATAGATCCTAATGTATGCAACAATTGGCTACTTTGCCAAAAAAACAAAACAACAGGAAAACAAATCAAACCATTTGCATCTTTTACACAACCTCTGAAGACAGGAATATTGTGACTATGACTGCTTCTATATTCAGTATCAAAGTGTACAATGAGGGGGCTGGGTTTTTGTTCTGTAAATATGACAGTAGAGTAAGTGACAGGCTGAGTCAAGGGTTGTTAGCATGTGAGCATGGACAGGTTTGGGCAACTCAGTTAGCAGCTAAACGAGAGAAGACATACATTTCCAAACACTTGAGAGACCTCAGGGATGGCTTCTTTACCTCTGAACAGAGAAGAAGACCAACCACCAAAAGCTCTCAGTAAAGAACTTGTATTACTGTTTAAAGTAGTCACTGCGTGTCATACTAAAAGCCAAGGCTGTCATGTTGCACATCACCGTTTTGTTTCTGGAATCAAAAATTGTACAGAAAACAAAAAAAGACATACCTTATTCATTCAACATTTTCTCTTTAAAAAAAAAAAGGTATATTGCCTTCATAAATCAAAATCCAAGTGACCACAACAGAAGAAGGGATAAGTGGCAGAGAAGTGGAGAGTTCACATTGCTGTGTGTGTGGAGAGGAAGGTGCAGGTCTCATAAAGACAAAGCCCTTCAATAACTAGGTTATAGGATTGTTTTCTCTTTGTCCATTAGCCTGGTAATGAACCACTGGCCCCTGTATGACTTCACACCGTGATACTTCCCCATCAGCATCTCTTGCAGAGTGTTTTTCCAATCCAGCAGAGGAGTTGTTCCTTCAGAAGAGGAACAACAATGATAGTACATGTTTGTTGAGGAAATGACTAAGAACTTGACTTCACACATTAAGACTCAGTTGACTCAGATGGCTTACGATGATGAAAGTTTATACATACAAGAAGAATACTCCGGAGCCGAGATGGAGTAGCAAGCACATGTCTGATGCTGTGTCCCTGTCTTCGACACACTTTGAATATATAGAAAAGACGTTATTGACGTCATGGTCACACTGACCTAAAGTAATCTGTGTAATACAATTTGGAACAGACACTAAGTCTACCAAACATGCAAATATAAAGGGGAAGACCCTTGACACACAAAACTGTCCTTGGTTTCTAGTTAAAGCTGAACTCGATCAGGTCTGACTGACATCAGAGAACAGTGAATAAACATAATGATGTTTGTACACTTCAATCTTAATACAGAAATTCCACCACAATAGTCATTCAACAAAGGATACTTTTTCAGATGAAAACTGTTGGAAGTGCACTCACTGTATAAACATAAGAATATCCCGGACAAGGTTTCTATAAAAGTACCCAGACTCCACCTCTTCTCTTTCAGTTCTTTGAAAAAGAATCCAGGCATAATAAAACCCTCAGAACAGAGGTTGGGGTCACATTTAGCCAGTCACAATTTCCCAAGTTTTGAACAGCGAAAGAATGAGTCACTTGTTCAGACGCAGGTTTGTCAGGTTGGAAACATGTGGCGCCACATTGCCTTTCCAAACAAAGGCTACTTTCAGCAGTTCAAGTGCTGTTACAATTTCTTCAACCAGCTTTGGAGCGTTTGATTGAATGCACCCTGTGTAGCCGAGTGGCGTTGACATGAGTCCACTACAGAGGAGTCAGCAATAAGATGATCGGATCAATACCGGCCCCGCAGATCACCTGTGTGTGTGTGTGTGTGTGTGTGTGTGTGTGTGTGTGTGTGTGTGTGTGTTGGAGTGCAGGTACACATGTGTCTTTCTCCCCATCAATCCACAGCTGGATGGCTGCTTATTCTGCCCGGAGGCTACATCAACCTCAGCGGCTCGCCGTGGGAGAGGGGCTCCAAACCAACATCGATACACAGCATGCTGAGACACAGGGAGAATGACTGATTGAATGAAACCTTAGAGTGGTATTTGAGAGCGAAGCCTCTGACAACAACAGCTCAGGCTGTCAGCCTACCAAAGAGAAAAGCCCCGACACAAAGCTGCGAGGTTAAAAAGGAAGAGGGAAGAAAGAGAAGATGATTTTGTTTGAATAAATGTTATTACTATTAGCTAGGAGGTGAGAGAGACAGACAGCTCATACATCAAATACGCTGCAGTGTTCTGAAGGTTTAATCCTGTCAACTACAATGTTTGTTCTTTAAAGGCCTAATCTGTGCTTCAGTTCTGTGCTGACTGCTAAAACACTCTGAATCCATTGGTGGCCTCAAGAGTCTCTGTTTCACTGCAGACTTGTTATTCGTTTATGTTTCGTTGATCTTGAGATCATCAGGGGTTTCCCTCATCTTTCTGACATCTACAAAGCCTCTGTCTACATCACATTACAGTGTGTTTCAAAACTGAAGAGCTTACTAACCTACTTCTTAGTGATAAACAAAATGTGTCTGGTTAAATTGACGAGATGCCTTTTTTGAGGCTAGATGTTTTGGCATATGAAATGTGGACACTTAGGAAGCCTGCATCACTTTTTAAGCCTGGTGTATCAATTGCATCTGACCCAAAATACTTTTGTGGTGACTAAAACATAACGATGTGCAGGACATTGGACGATTACAGACATGCATTTATCTTCTGCTTCGTCTTCCTTTCAGTTACATTGGGAAAATACTAACCAAGCACTTTCTAAACATGTTAAAAAGAGTACCGTTAAATCCGGTTTATAAGACACTTTTAATATATATTTTTTCATCTTAATAGTTGGCTGCGTTTTGTATCCCGGTGTGACAAATAAAAGAGTATAAAATTACCGCGGGTGCAGAATACACCATCAATGCCTGCGACCTGACACGATAAACATAACCATCCCCATTCATTGTGTATTGAAAGCTGGTTGTAAGCTGTGCTGAGGAAGACAGCGACACAGAGCAGTCTGGCTGCGCAGATTTTTCACATCTTGTCTTCCTCAGGAGGTCATAATGATGCATTTACAGAAAAGGTGTAAATAAACCTTGTGGAGCACTATTTTCATGAAAAGAGTCCTGTATAAGAGTGACCAGCGGAGTCGGGAAGAGAGCTTGCACGCTAGGAGTCTGTGCCTCACAACTTTCACTGCAGGCTGAGAGCTCGACTACCGTACTGTAGGTCGTAGGAGAGAAAACACCACAAAGTGAAATCAGACAACTAGACACAGCTCCACAAAAACTGAAGGTTGTAGACTTTGCTGACCACAATAGAAATCATCAGGAAGACAGTTCTCTCTGATACCATTAAAACCAGGGTGTGTATGATAAGCTGGTGAGACTCATATTCTGGATTTTATGCTAGTTTAAAGAGACATTTTTAGCTCTTAAATGATTTCAATGACTGAGCTGTCGTTCAGATAAACAGCAGAGGTGGTGGGTTGCAAATTTGATTAAATCAATAAAAAAATTCTATCAGATCAAAAATCCAAAGATGTCTATTTTTTGACTACACAAGGAATCTCAATCCTTTTCATCAACTTTAAAGCAGGCCTCCAATTGATCGAAAACAAATGACTAAAACTGATACATTAGAATTTTAAGCATCTTGTTTGTATGTTTCTTGTTTTAATTCAGGGCCCGGCTGGCCAAAGGCTTTTATATTTTGTGGATCATGAACATAAAATGAGGAGATTATGAATGAGATTTGACTCCCTCCAGTCTCTGCTTTTGCTTCTTAACCCCCATTTAATGTGCAAATATCTTATGGCTGAACAATGTGTTTCTCGTCCCTGTGCCAAAAATCAAGAATAAGAGGAATCAGACTTTGAGAATGCACCGCTAATCCTTCCCTCTGCTCTACGCTTACGTCCTACAGGAAATAATCCCTCTACACTGAGTTATCTAAGGTAAAGGCACACTACAAAAAGGAAGGAGAGTATTGGCTGGGAACTGCATCTTTGATGTGCTAATGTATCCTTAACTCTCTCTGAATAGCACACTACTACTACACAATCTGAGAAGCACTCACACCTTTGAGAGTTGTTAGTTTGAGAAGTTTTTTTTGTCAAAGACGAAACAGCACCAGTTCAAAAGCTTGACAAATTCTGGATTGCGCAATAAAGCGAGTTAGACAAATTATAAGACAGCTTCTTTAATGGCTAATCAAGCCTGTTATCAGTCCACAGAAGCTGAGTTGATTGAAAATGAATTCCCCATCATGTAAAACTGCACCTGGATAATATCCATACTTTTAAAATACATTTTTGGCTATAGATATGAGCCACACTTTCATATTTCAATATCAGTCTAATTCAAGAGATATAGAGCTTTCAAATACACGTCTACACGTCTCATTATGCTGAACTTTACAATGACATCATCACATTGAGGCCCGTGTTTGTCTGAAGCTTTGGTAGAATTCAATTTCCAGGACCCCAGACCATCCAACTGTACATATAAGAAGGTCTAAGTGACCGGTCTGCATTGAAGATGTGCTTGATACTCATTCTTCTCTCCCAACATCTCCATTATCATCTTACTATATAATGTCTGCCTGGTTTAGTGGGTTCTTCAGTGAAAGCAACAGCCTCTTTTTTATCAATTTTTTTATTTCTCTTGATTTGGATCCGATCTAATTTTGCTTCCTTACCAGGGCTGTGCATCTTCAATGGTCTCACGATACAATTTGATTATCTTATCAACTTACTCGATTCAATATCACAATGCCTCTTCAATTTTCAAAATTACTGCACATGGCTACTTTTTTATAAAGCAGTCAGATAAATATGAACTCTGACACGAGGCGGAGGCTGAGCTGGCAGTGATTTTGCAGGACCAAAGTCAGAGTAAGACAGAGCGGAACAAGAAGAGGACCAGGATTCAATTTACAGTTTTAGTCACAAATCATTCGGTTAGCCTAAATCACTTTTGCTTACCCGCCATTGTGGCTAGTCGGTTTTGAACACATTTACCCATCACTGCACTAAACACCTGTATTTGGCAGGTGGCAGAAGCTAAATCCCAACCTGCTCAGCATCAATTTCTATCCCTGCATTGTTGCAGAATTGTCCATGTTCACATCACAATGCATCCTACAAATTTCAACTACCCTATTTCTGATGCCAGCTCAACAAGTAAAAGTTTTTGGATTTTTCTACCTAAAATTGCATTTTGTGGGGCACAGGTTGCCTAATGGTGTTGCTCCAGGTACATGGGCTAAAGTCCTCATTGAAGCGGTCGTGGGTTGACTCCACATAAACCCTTTGCTGCATGCATGTCTCCACTCTCTCATCCTGACATTTCCTGTCTCTCTTCAGCTGTCCTATCTCATGAAGGCAAAAATGGCCCCAGAAATAACTGAATCTGTCTGTTTTCTTATAACTGTGTCCAAAACGTATTAAAAAGTGGAAATATGAATCCTGAACTTTCCAAAATTGAATGTGATCGTATCTAATTTTCATGCTACAATTATTGTGACATCAAAATAATGACTGAACTGTCATAGATTACTGTCATTAGAGCTTGAATATGGCACATTTACCTCAAATGCATAGCCACATTAGATATAAGTAAATTGAACAATCTGAGCAGTAATTATAGACAATTGACCTATATTCAAAGTTAAATCACATCGTGTCCAAGTTTGATATTAAACATAACCATTGATTTATAATCACAGGGTGCTGGTAGTTTGTTTCTAGTTCATTCATTTCCTAAACCAAAAACTGTTGATCAATCCTTCTTGCACATATCCAAAGCTGGCTCAGAACAGCTGAGCAGTAAAGCATATCAGCACTAGAAAAATATGGATATGATGATCCCATCATGCTGTGAGAGAGGAGTGCTCCCTCCCACACTGCTGCACTGCTAACTAACAGTCAGAGTCACCTGAGGACTCCCGTAGGAAGCTCGGACACGAAGCAGGAAGCCATCTGAGGTAACTGAGCTGGTGTAGTCCTCGTCGTCATCCTTTGTTGTTGTGCTGCCGGCTAACTGCTAGCCAGCATCACAGGGGACTGGCACTGAGAACAGACAGTGGGATAGCCGTGATGCCCAAGTTCACACAGAGTGACAGCCACTGCCTTTTTGAAAAAAGTGTCAGCGGTGCCAACAAAGGGAACGCGGGGATAGACAGTGAAAAGTTCAGCCATCTCATCTCGGCTTACCATCACTACCCCTGCACTAATCTGACAGCTGCTATACGCCAGCCTGCCTGGGAAGCTTGTTTCTTCCCAATGCCGTAACCTTCCCTTTATCTTTACATTTAAAAATGACTTTTTAACTTTCTTTCCTGCTTCCACGTTCCCTCTCCATAACCACTGTCTTCCCTCACTCCCTCAGAGTGTCTCCTCCTTGCCTGACAGAGGATCGATATCACCTCTTGCTCTATCTTTGGCTCTGGTAACAGAAAATGAATTCAAGGATAATGCCAGCTGACTAGGGGGCAGAATACAAGGAATAAAATCCCATAGCTCATTTATTTGTATCAATAGGCTATGACGTGCTGGGTGAGGTTTTAGCCAGTTTCTTTCAAGAAGCAAGTCTTCAGGGGAGCGCAGGCCTGAAAGCTCATCGACTTACATCTGACGACTGTAACTGCCTCTGTGAATAAGAGCCATTGGTCCATGTCAGTCATACTGGAGCAGAGTAATTAAAGATCAGAGCGGCCAGAATAGTATGAGTATGCCAAAGAACTTAGTGATAAATCTTATGACATCATTGTGGATACTGACTAGGCTCGCATTACCTCACTCTCTGCAGTGACAAAGCCATACAGCTCGTCTAAGTGATTGAAAGGTTACCTAAGCTAATGGCTCGAGTGTAGCTCCGATGATTGATCAATTCATTGGCTGATTCATCGGGGGGAGTGGTGCCACTGTTTTCAGTCTGAAAATGCTGATGCAGAGCAGTAACTTACTCACAGAAGTCAGACTTTATTGATTCATCCTTTTTTTACCACTGATGGAAGAACAACTTCACTGTACTCCCACACACAAAATGTTTTTTTAGAAGTTGTCCATGATAGGAAATTGTATACAAAAGGTCAAGGAAACACTATTTTGTACCTGAGATAAGACAGAGCCATTTGTAAATAATGAACTTTTAAAGGTTATTGGTTATAGAATGGCATCACTTCAGCAACACAGAAGATAAATGCTGCGCTCCCAAAAAGGCTGTCATTGTTTTGTTATCAGACGTGGTTGTTAATGTTTGGCTAGCATTAGCAACCATGGGCCATAGCTCATCATTAGACTGACTATTTTACTCTGATAACCATATGATATTTGTACGCCCGTCATTTTAATGCAGCCAGGAGACCGTGAAGTTCTGGCACTCTGGAAGAGGAGTAACCATAAATTACTAAGTCTCATTTTATTGCTGCCCTCAGTGTTGGCTCTCCAGTATATAATCCAGTCCAAAATACAAGACAGACAGAAAGGAAGAAAAATAAACTGTATACATTAATTTCAATTTTTGTATCATCTCTTACAATTAGTCAGGCCTCAAAACTATCCACTCATAAAAGTGGAAGTGCCCACTCGAGGATGGGCTTTATCCAGGGAATATGCACAAACATGAAGTAATAATCATGGCCAATTATATTCCCCAGTTCAGAGCACTGCCCATTGCAAACAGAAAATTCTAAAAAACAAATTACACAAATTACACTTAAAAACTGCATGCTAAAGCAGCAGACTGGGTTTGTGCTAAAGTAAAGCAATGCATGCATGACAACGCCTCAGAGTCTGACTAACGACCCCATTGATAAAGTGGTTAACCACTTTTCAAAACCAACTTTTTTATATTGTTAAATTTATCTGGAGAAAATAACACACGCACCCCTAAAAAAATGTAAGCCAAGAGAAACAAATATCATTTTTATGTGATTCAATTATTGTCCCAGTCCTGGTTTCTCTTCATCCTTTCACATCTCTCACATTTCAGCACATAGCCCATCTACTATCCACTGAGGGAAAGCTAACAAGATGTTGCCTATTAGTTGCTGGGATAGTGGAAGTCTTTAACTAGGATGTGTCATCAACATGCCGCCTTTATAGCAGCTCAGTGATTGGAATATTCCCTTCCGCTTCTCCAATAGTCGGCTAATTGAGGACGAGGGACTGATGATTAATTATCCTGTCCCTATGCACTGTTTACCTAGATGATCGCTGCTGATGAGGGGTGATTAAAATTGAACTGCCACTCAAAATGCAGGCTCAGTGTCAAGCATTGTGCAGATGTGGTGATACCAGCTATTCTCTCACTGTCTTTGCCTCGGTTGTTATGCGTTAAACACCGCTATAACACCATCACAGCAGCATTATCACGAGGAATGAAGAGACAACTGCCCCGAAACTGAGCTGAGACGGGATAGATGTGTTTTACCTGAAAGGATGTGCTCCGTATAATCACCATGCTTTTTGGAAAATCATAAATTGAAATGATAAAAAAAGCACAAATATGGAGGATCTCTTTGTCCAGACAGAAATATGCAAACTAAGTGGTAAAGCGTGCATGCCAAGGACACAAATAGAGACTTATAAGATTCTAATTGGCCTTTCGTTATCTTTCCATCTGTAGACAGCCAACAGTTGGCCAAAACCATAAGCCTCTAGGAGAGTGTGGCCTGGCCGCTGTTTTTGGCCATTAGGCATTTGATGAATGTCCCGTGGAAGAGCACACAGGGAGGGACACGTCGCCCAAGCGGCAGGCGGCCACAATGACCCGCTGCAGATCACATAAACAGATCAGTCATTTGCCAAACCAAAGCAGAGCCAAACTGAGGGCGATGCAACCCAGAGAGAGAAGAAAGACAGTCTGTGCTAGCTGCTTGAGTTGTTTATTTGGACCCAGTATTTGAACATCGATGATATGCATTTCATTTGAGTGGTTAGGAAAACTCGTGCTACATATGAAGTCATTGTAGAATGACTTCACAGCATCCCGGCTACTATGCTAACACCCCCACACACAGTCGCACCAAGTGGAACAGATGTTTATTGTTAAGACTAATTCTTCATTCAGTTTTATTCAGTTGTATTCAGACGCTCTGGCAGTATTCATCCAACATTCATGGCAATAACAAGGGCTAAATTGAATTGAGCTGAACTGGAAAGAGAAAGAATAAGGAGAAAATAGAAACTGGCCACACAGACACTGGGGGAAAGAGAGAGAGAGAGTGACAAAATGTATAATATCGCATCCCCACTGTTGTTTGCACCAAAAATTAAACAAGCAGTTGCCTGTGAGAGTCAAAAATGGCCCCTCAAGCTGCATTTGCCTTAAAATAAGACAGTGTAAAAACACGCTCAGCGGGAGAGAGATACACAACAGACAGTGAGAGACATCAGAGGAAGCGGAGGAGAGAGGAGGGTAGGGAGCCCGCTTGTTGAGAGGAAGCCAGAGGGACTGTAAAGCACAAGCTTTTTATTTGAATATTTGAATATTATTTGAATATCAAATGATAGCAATTTTCTCTGCCCGTGTCTCCTGCAGGACTCGCTAACACAGAGTGCTTTTGTGGAAGTCGGAGTTACCACAGTGAATTTCGACTCTGCTTTACATGGCCCCTCTTGCAATGAGCTCCAACCTGCCGTCTCACTTTTTTCCCCCCTGCTTTTCCATCTACTCTCTTTTCCTTTCACCCCCTCCTGTTCCTCTTTCACTCCTCTGCAGCCAGGCGGCACAGCTCCTTGTTTGTCAAAATAGCATTTTGTTACTTGAATAAAAACAGGGCTCGAGGCAACAGAACCAAAATGTGGTGGGATGGGACTCTATTGCATTTGATGTTTGATGCAGGTCAAACATTCTCACTTTTCATTGAGTCTATTCCCTCCGTAATGTGCCTGCCTCGCTGTTAGAGAGCGCACATACTACACCTTCATAGCGATCCACTGGTTAGGTTAGCCTACTCATGCAGATCCTTTCCATGTGAGTGAGCCCTCACTTGATAAAAGTCGCAGACATCCAATTCACACAGCTAAGCGTATGACCGACAATGCAGCCTGTTCAAGCTAAATTATGCACATTGACATCTTACACATGCATTTGTCTGCCGTGCCACAGGGACTTTAATGCTTGGCCTCTTTGGTGTGTGAATATGTGTGCACTAAAAACCTAAACCACAGCAGAGTCTCAACACTGTACTCAGACATGCTCCCAACCCATCTATGATTTAATCCTCATTATACACGCCGACATCCTCCACACCGCCATCGTTTCAGACCTCAGTCTACCAAGCCGATCGTAGGCCATTAGGAGTGAATGTATTACTGTGGCTGCATTGTAAGGCAAAAATGTGTCTTTAGCATATTTTGTGTGATCTGCTGATAGACAGTGGGTAAGAGCAGCCAACAAGTAAATGCAAAAACAGAGACATGTAAATGCCCATTTTTCCCTTTACATCCAGCAGTACAGACTGGACGCCATTAAAACAGAAAGAGCAGCTAAAAGGGAATTAGATGGATGGGTTGCTGTACATTATCTCAGACTGAAGTAATGCAGCACACGCAGTTGATCAGGGGAGGTAAAGTGCTGTTTGGCTGATATCTCAGCTTTGGCAAACAAGCATACATTTTTTCTTCAATCCTCAGGTGGATATGCTAAACTATGCTGAACTGACAGAAGCCCGATTGAAATAAATGATTGTGCTCTGGCATTTTTTAGCTGTAGCCAGCACCTGAGGGCATCTGCTGTGCACAGTGTGTGTGTGTGTGCGTGTGTGTGTGTTTGTGTGCGTGTGTGAGCCCGCACAAACTGTACGTGAGTGAGGCAGAGCGTGGAACGGAGAAAGAGAAAAGAAAATCCCAATATTTACCCTAAGGGCTGAGCACTGAGCCCTCCCACATTTAATTGACACGAAGAGTGCAATGCATGAGGAAGTATCTACATAATGCCTCAACATCTTAAGAGGAGGGATGGGACACATCATTTGTGAAATCCCATAACGCCTGGAAACAATTTCATTGGTAAATAAGAAACATTGCAGACATCTTTATCATCTTCTGATGTCACACTCAGATTAGGAAGGTCACAAGCTTTATAGTGAATCTGACAAACTGTTTCTATTCCACTGCTTCCTTATCAGCAACTTAACGATAGTTAATAGAACAATCTTTGTAGGGGCATTAAACAATATCTTAAGTTATAACGTGTTTAAAATTCATTAGCTCTCTTTACATATTAGCCAATGTCAACATCCAGCCACTTCCAACCAGATAGATGCTGCAGTCTTCATGCAGCTCATTCTAATAAGTCGTCAAACATCTTTTTTTTTTTTTTATGATGTATAACCAAATGTTCCTACTGTATTTACACAACGTTACTGTGTATGTCTTTCTAGTTGCTTGTAAATCAAGGTGAAAAGAAATGCTACGTACTGTCAAATTCTCTAGGTTTTCAGAACTTCAAATCTGAAACGCAGCAGAATGACATTATGCAGCATTGGAGCGTCTGTTCATGATGTTAGAGGGAAATGGCCACTGTTCAAATTATAGTAAATTACAGTTCCTACAGTTTACATTACAGCAAACTACACAGTCAGGAAGCCTGTGCAAAAGTGTGCAAAAAATGGGTCTATAAATCTAAAAAACTCCATGTATGTGAGATTATGTGGACAGATGCTGTCACTTACAGATTAAGTGCTGAGATTTCTTCCTTGCACAACCCTTGGTTTGCCTACATTCTGTGAGTAACAGGACACACAACTTTGTACATCAAAGAGCCTTATGCACTTGACAATTTGCCAGTGGGAGAGCCCTGATCCCTTGTAAAAAAAAATGACAAAGTGCCTCCAGTTGAGATGAGAGGCAACCATGCCAGATTCAAAAAGCTGATGGAGAAAGTGCTTATTTTTGCATGTAAGGTACCTCTCTCACAAAACCTTTACTTGTTATAACACCGACTTTTCCGCTGGATAAACCACATCAGTTTTCAGGCTCCCTAAGTGCACCGAGAGCTCTGATTGATGGACATGTCCGACAGCCGTTAAACATTCAGAGATTTACAGCGGGCCTGATGATGAAGCAATCATTGCCACATCCAGAGCACTGACGTAAATCTAGCAGACAGCCAGACCCATCACACTCACACACACACACACACACACTACATGTGATACAAGGGCAGGGTGAGGCAACCCGGTGAGAGAATAACAAAGTGGATACATTTGGATTTGAAAATAGAACAAAACACCTGAGTTTCCTCTCACATAAGCACAAATGTCATTCCATGTGTCTTAAACAAGGAGGAACACTTGGGCATGCAGTTCTTTCCTGACCTCCTTTTGACATAATGAGCAAGCAGTGCTGCGTTGGAACTCAGCGTGCCTCCAACATTAGGCCATAAGGCCTGGGCTAATTCAATTATAAAGCCTTCACATACCGATGGGCAGCCGCTCTGCGAAAAAGGCAGCGCACACTCTGAGACATCCCTTCCCTGTAAACAAGAAAAGATGTTTCCAGCCTGCAGGCGAGGATCCATGAATACTCCCTTACATCCGCTCATACTCACGCACAAACAAAAACACCTTTAGTCACACACACAGACAAAATATGAGCACATATACTATTTGACAAACAGAAACCCAAAAACAGCATCAATGTGGTGAAAAGTAACGCGCACAGCAGCCCAAACAAACACACACACCTGAGCAAGATGACCGAGAAGTCTGAAGAACCCAATGAAGCGTACATCCACTGATGATTGACCTTTTCATTTGGGACCCCCCGGGCATATCTTATAGTCATGATGTGACTTGTCCAGTCATGACATCACTGATGAGCCATCAGAGCCGAGTTAGTTTGAGGCACTGAAAATGCTCACAGAACCCCTCTGTGTCTTGGTACCCTGGGAATTAACTTGCTTCTTCTCTCCTAGTTTGTTTGAAAAGTGGATCAAACACTTGTCTTCAACACTTCCTGCAAGATGGAGCTAGTATTTTGAATGTTTATCTATCCATCCATTCATCCCTCCCTTCAAAGTTTAGCGGGAAATCATGTAAGCGGGACCTTTAAATAAAAATTCAGATGCACAATACATTTCAGAAGCATGTATTTTCTTTTCTTTTGATCCAACTACAATGTATTTTGATCAGCTGATTAAGGCCTTACTGTTGTGTGTCTTTGACTGTGAGAAGCAACGATGTGCCTCGTGATGTGCAATCACTGCCCGACAGCGGTGGACAAAGTACACAACTTCACTACTTGCGTCAAAGTACGGGGTGCTTGCTTTTGAAAAAATATTTAAGTATTCAAACTACTTCAAAACAAATCTAATTTAAACTCGAATCAAAACTCAAAACATTGTTGTATTTTCTCAATGCAAGAGTGGAGTCAAGAATACAGATGTGTTGATTTATATGTGTGTTATAAGTTGTGTTAATTTAGAAAACATTGTTTAACATTTTTAAACTCACATGCTACAGATTTCCAGATTTGCTGCTTCAAAATAAAATATAATAATAATAGGAACTACTAAAAATACCTGATGACCAGGGGAAATGTCAGCCAGGCTTCACAAAGAGAGAAAAACATTCACATTAGAAACATGGCAATGGGTGCTCAGGTGGAGAATGGTCATCGTTCCCTGCCGTAGCCATCATTACCACCACTAAATGAACAGCCTGATCTGGCTGACCTCTGCTTCTACGTTTGCTCTACGTTCACCCATGGAGACGCGCAACACACAGCTATGGCAAAACTACTTAGTCAAACTACAGGCAAAACTAGACAAAGAAGGTTTACTGTCATCGGATTTTACAAAAGTAAAGAAAATGTATTTGCTGACGTCAGAGCAAAAGTAGTAACTAGAACATTTATAGGAATATGGTGGAGTCAAAACGTAATACTCAAGTAAAGTACAGATACACAAACAATTGACTTAGATACTGTCCACTACTGCTGCCTTGGTTAAGAATAGACAAGAGACACCACATGCAGACACACACGTACAGACACTGGAAATATGCACACTTCACAGAGGATGAATGTGCAGTTTTCTCAAATATGGGGACAAGAGGCAGTGAGCATTATATTGCAGCAATGAGTGGCATTTAAGTCACACTCATTGTTTCTGCTGAGTTCCTTTAAAGCATTGAAGAAGTAACTTGTTAAACAAAGAGTTCCCCTAATAATGAGCCATTGAGCCATCCACCAGAAAATGAGACATCAGAAGCCCTGACAACTTCTTTGACAAATTACATTCTTGCATGGAAGTCAGGCCCATTGAGACTTCCTTTTGATGTAATGACTCAGACAAAAGGGGGGTCACCCACTGAGGGGTTGCCTCTTTTAAGACGTGCGGCTACAAACCACTGAACAGCAGCTACCATCTGGCACAAGTCCAAACTACAACAATAAAAAAACATTTACACACATTATTGTATTTATTACGCCTACTTGGAGTTTCTCTTAGGACTGTGTAAGCATCCACAGGCTGAACATTTGCAAAATGCATCTGTACCTTTTTCCTTTTTTGCAATACCTCAAAGTGTGTGTGGGGAATTTAAAATACCTAGCATAGCCTTGACTCAATTTATGCAATGCCATGGTTTAATTAGCCACAAGTGAGAACACCTGTGTGTGTTTTTCTGCTCCTACCAAATAGCAAAATCATATGTAAATACTACAACATTCTGAATTTATTCTACTAGTCACAATAATGAAAAAGTATAAGATAATAGTGAATAACTAAGGTCCATAAAAGGTTTCTCTTCCGTGTCAACACCAAAGGAAATGTTCTTCAATTTGTTGAGAGTTATTTCAACAAGTTGTTGAAATAGCTGCGCGCGCAGTAATGTTGGAAACAGCTGTTGTCTGCAGGAAATTATTATTTCACTTTGACTCCACAAGCGTACCTCCAATTTACATATTTCTCTAATTTTAGGGAATACAGTCATTTATAACTGAATAAAGTAAACCTTTCCAACAAGAGACGTGGGGTGTGCCCATATACATTTACCACCGCTGAGTTTATAGGCCACAGGTTGGTTTTTTCAGGTGTGAATTTCTACCTCCCTAAAGGGGAATCTTTTCTGTTTCCAACTGAAATTCCCTCGGGTACCATGTTCAGGAGAAATATTTCACACATCATTAAATACATATTGTAAATAGGCCTGAATGTATCGTTTTAATAGAAATGGAATTTGAAGAAAATGTTTATAGTCACTTAATTTCTTTGCCAGTCAAATACTATCATCTTTCATACAGTAACATGACATAGAGATAAATCTGTCAAAAATAAATCTGCAACTCTGTTATATTCTTAAACATCCTGAGGCAGTGCCATGTGATCAGACCATCTTGTCAGAGTCAATCTTGTCAGTTTCATCACTCCACTTGAATCAATCCACACTCTGAGTGCTCCACTGTGCTTAAGAGGAAGAAGAAGAAGAAGAAAAGAAAAGTGGAAAGAAAAATAAATTGGTTATGTGCCATTTTTGGTACTGAGCTGAAATATACTAACCGGCATGGGAGCTAGATCTCCTAGCAATGTCAGGCAGACTAGCAGCCTACAGCTAACTCTGACATATTGAGTCCTCTGCTCCCCCCCCCTCCTCCCCCACACTTTTGCTCTTCTCAAGAGTCAGAGGAGAGTAAAAGGCCTGGAGGTCTGAGAAAGCCATGCTCTGCAGTAAGCAGGAACATATTTTGCATTTAACACTGCACAAAAGGTAAAAGGTCTGCGTCTCGAGATTCAGAATCTTATTTTCTCTCTTTCTGTCTGCGCTCACTTTCCTCTAACCTCTCATCTTTTGCATGCACATGGATATAAGTGATTTGTTCCTGCTCACGTTGCCTCCCAAGGCAAATCCCCTGCCCTCTTGGCATCTTGTGACTTTTTGTGTCTTTCCCATCCCTCCTTCACCCTCCTCCCTCTCCTTTCACCTCTAATAGGAACGGATGATAGCTGCATTCTCCTCACTCCTCCGCACAGCTCCTCACAACGGACCATCAGCCCCCCCACACACACACACACACACCCCGCAGCTCTGCATCCCGTCTCTCTGCGGATATTTCCCCCGGAGTTTCAGGGAGCTGCCTATTTGACGCCGCGCAGTCAGTGGAGCATATGAATGAAGGAATGCAATGGTTTGAAAGCAACAGGCCGAACGAGGAGGCAGACAGACAGAGCGGAAAAAGGAAAGCCTCAACCCACATGGGGGGAAATCACCTGGGTTGAAGTATTTCCATGGCACCTTTCTCTTCAATAACATGGAGTTTTTTTCTTACAGACAAACCAGGCTAAAATCAAACCTATACAATATGGGTCAGGAAATCTCTCAAGAAAAGAAGAGCTCAGGGGACATAAATCAAAGGTCACGATTTGAATGTGAACCAAGCAGCACATGTGCCCAATCCCACAGATCTATTTGCTCCCCCCCCCCCCCCCCCCCCAGGACATGACTGCTAGAGGTGAATTTTTTCAGCCACCTGTTTCCCTGCCTCCATAAACAAGTGCATTAGCCATTCCCGAGGCCTTAGTAAATTCATTAAAGCAGCAGGGAGTGGGCCAGTGGGAGACAGATAGCCCCCTCTGTGCAACTGAGTGACAGCCAAGGTGAGCCAATGTCAGACCACAGGTTGCTTTCTGCACCCACGCTCCAACCTCATTTCCTCTCTGTCTCTGTCTGTCTCTTTTTTTCTCTCTTTCTGGTAGACTTTTCCAGTGTTAAGTGGAAAGAGGGGATGATTTTTCTCTTCCCATGTTTTCCTCCTCTTTCATATTACCAAATGATCTACCATCCTCCTCCTCCTCCCAAAATTGCTCCCATTACCTGAGCCCATTCTCTTCTCATTTATTTTTTATTGTCATCACTTGTCTTTCACCTTTAAGCTAATTTCTTCACCTTTTATTCGTCCTTTTCCTTTTACTTAACATGCAAGCAGAAACTAACACAGATAAGAAGAATCCCATTCTCCAGAGCGACTTTCCCTTTTGTCTGTTCGATAAATAAGTATTGTTTTAAATCCCTTCTTAAAACATACTTTTACAGACTTGCTTTTATGTGATGTCGTCTTCTTAATGTCTTCTCTTACTGGTTTTACTATTTTTATCTTCTTCTACTTCTTACTGTCTTTTATTTATGGTCTTATCTCGTATTTATGCTCATATCTTAATCTCCTCTTGTGTTTTAACTTGGTAATTTCTTATCTTACTTACTTTGTCTATTTATGTTTCGTATTTATAGTTAATTTTTATTTTTATTAATATTATAGTTTTGGGTTTTTTGATCCTTTAACCACTTGTTTTTATTTCCTTTACTGCGCTTACCTTCTCATTGCTTTTTATTTGCTTTTATCTCTTAGTTTCTTACATCTTTTTAAATCTTTGGTCCTCTTGGTCTCAGCTCATGTTGTTGGGTTCTTGTGTTCCTGGGTTCTTATGATGGTTCTTATGATGGTTCTTGTGATGGTCGGGTTATATATGTCTGGTTGTGTATCGTGCACTTTGGGTTCTTTTCTGTTGAATTGTTTTTAATTATTTTTGGTATTTTGCATCTGTTATATTCTTACTGTTGTTAATGTTTTTCTGTGTTTAGTTTGCTTTGTTCTTGCTGTTTGTCAAAGCACTTTGTAAACCTGTGTTTTTAAAAGGTGCTATATAAATAAAGTTATTATTATTATTATTATTATTGTTCCACAGTAAGAAGAACCACGAGCGCACACACAAAGGGATACTGCAGCAAACATATAAGAGCTTTTTGTTTATTCACTCGAGAATTGCCATGCTTGGATGTGTTCCTTTTTTTTCCCACCACCAACCTAAACCTGCCCTACTGTGCTGTGATTGGCCAATACTCTTTATCCTCAGGAGCTTTTTCATCCAGGGGTACTTGAAAGTGCTTTATGTCTTCTGTAAAGATGTCCTAGATGCATGTTCTTCTAGTAATTTATTTAATCATGAGCACAGGTTGTACAACATTTTAACTGTTTATCTACATGTCCCTTCATTTTTTCTTTTTCCCCCCACTATTTTTGTTCTATTCATCAATAATACAGCTGAAAGGAGACAGGATGAGAAGGTGGGTTATACATGCATCAAAGGGCCAAGGCTGGGAGTTGAAGCCTGTGGTCGATGCATGGAGGACTGTTGCCTTTGTATATGGGGCTCCTGCTCCTCCAACTGAGCATGTTTTAGCATTTTGTAGCATTTTGATATATACAGAGGTGACCCCACCACTCCCCCCTTATTATCTTTATTATTATTATTATCTATAATTCTCAGCTCGTCAACATTTGGTTTGCGCTGCATACATACAACTGTCTCATAGTTGAAGGTCCTATAGGCCCAACAAATGTTTTTTTCTAGCAAATCACAGCAGAGCCAGAATTTACAGTACAGAATTAGGGGGGAAATAAATAAATGGCATGTTTACATATGTTGCTGTTACATGAAAACAATTAGAACATCTTCTGTATTGGTTCCAAAAAACTCCAACTTCTTGACTCTTAAAGCCCTTTAGAGAATTTTTTTGTTTTTTTTCTATTTGTAGGCTACTTTCTAAAAAAGCTGCAGAAAAAGTGTAACACTTTTGTTATTCTGCATCACCTGTTCTGTTTATTTGGCCTAACGTCCCTTCAGGATGTTTATGTTTTCACAGAGCACTGGTGTGTATGAAGTTCTCAGATAAGACAGCAAAGGAGAGGTAAGCAGAACAGCGTCTTTATTTGTTAGCACACACACAGCACAACAAAAAAACAAAAACAAAACATAAATACCACCTCGAATGCACCCTCGCTGTTGCCTCCTTCTCACCTCTCTCTCTGTTTCAGTGACACCCAGCAGCTGTCCCTGTGTAGTGTCTTGGCCTATTAGGGACCATCTGTGTAGGGGGGAAAGGCATCAGCTGCCACATCAGCACACTGACTTTACCCTTCCCTAGGTCACAGGTGGTGCCAGGGGACATCAACAGGGCAAGTGGATATGCATAAAGGATATGCATTCATATGCATGTAAAACTTTCCCTAAAAAAGCATGCATGCATTAAGAAGCGTGTTATAATTCTTGGTTGAATGGGATTATTATAAAACTGTACTTAATCCATCATGAACACTTTTCTAATTTGGTGTAATCTCACCTTCTTGGATGCATTCTTGCACACTTACACACAAAGAAACTCCGTAGTGTTGTGCTATAATTGCACAGTGAGCACAAACACTATCCTGTGATACCTCATAAATCACTCCAGAATTTCATCACAGAAAAAACGTCTGAAATTGCACATGCTGTCAGACCAAATTTATGCACTTCAAAAGAGCTTACATAGATATTCCCCAGCTACCTTAAGTGCAGTAAGAAGCTTGAGCTTAACACTCCATGACCTCATCACTACACACACACACACACACACACACGTACCATGACCTGACAAAAAAAAAAAAAAAAAACAGCAGCCCAAACATCAAAGGGCTCCACTCAGCAGTTCTCGCCCCAAGCCTCTATTATAGCAGCCTCAGATCGGGGCTTGGTTTAAAAAAAAAGACAAAACAAGCATTGTTAGACACAACAGTGGGGGTACAGAAAATAAAGGGAAGGCGGGTGGGGGGAAATTGGAGGAGGAGGGCTGTTAATCAGACATAATCATAGTAGTGTTATCCCACAAGGCCCACAAGACCTTCCTACCAGCCTCACACAAGTCAATAATTAATAAAACGGTAGCTTAAGCCACCACCAGCCCAACAAACACACAAACAACCTTTGTATTGCTTTTAGAAGTGGGCTTGTTTCATGGCTGTTTACTTCCAGAGAGCTGCCATTATTTTTTTCGCAACTGCAGTGAGTAAAAGTGTAAGCACTGTCCAAAAGGTAAACAACGACAAGGGGGCCAAACCGGGATAAGAAGAAAAGTGAGAAAAAGACAGAAAGGTGGAGGTGGAGAGGGAGAAGAAAAAAGGCATACACACCACTAATCCATCATAAAAATCTAGAGCACAGCAGTCCTTCTGCAGGGAGCTGTCCAGGGAGCACCACCAACAACAAGAAGTTGCACACTCACACATAGAAAATGAGAACTGTCCTGGATCTAGGTGCTGAAAGAACAGCTCCTCTGTGTCGCAGCGAAAAGAAAATGAGCAGAGGGAGAGTGATCAGCAGGCCGAGGTCTAGAGCTATCCGAGGTGCTGAAACCTCCCCCCCCTCTCTCTCTCCTTCTGAAACAATTGGCCGGTTTATGTGAGAGCCTGGAGAGTGGCAGCAGAGAGAGGGCTGAGCGGAGGAGCTGTCCAAGGTAATGAATCAACAGCCTGGCTCTCCTTTCAGCACTGTGATACATTATAATGCACTAAAAATGCAACAGTCAGACTTTTACTTGTATTTTTTTATTATATCTTTCCTTTACTTCACACAGGAGTTTTTCTGCTGCTAGGGATAAAACTGCTGACTTACTTTTTCTTTGCATTGATATGTTTGAAAACTTTTTTTAGCAATTAACCGAAACAGATGAAGTAAAAGTATAAGCAATGGTTTCCATGATTGGAGAGGAGAAACCAAAAGCATTCTCTGTGTGATTTGGCGGAAGTGGAAAACTAAATGCACTTGTTGTTCCTTAAATGTGCCGAAACCATGCCGACTCGTGGAGAAAAGAAACCCCCCTCTCTCTACTGTCAAGGACTGCATTTCAAATTCTTCAAATTCTGGCATCCAGGGAATATGTAACTGTGGAATGAAGCTTGGGTAGCAAAACAGCGGACTGAAATGTTGTAGTAACTCATGTCCGAGTGGGAGAACTGAAGATGCTTAATATTTGATTCTAGCACCATGGTGGTGGGATTATGCTTATGAACCCCAGTGATGTGGCCACGCCCAAAAAACCTGAACCTGAGTGCTGAAAAATTTCCCAACTGTCTAAATCCATATTTCAGTCAAACATAGTTATCAGTCTTTCCACTTTTTTCCCAACATATAGAGACCAATGTATGACTTGTCTTTAAGACTTTAAAGTAAATGGTTTTATTTTATTTTCAAGGCCTGAGAAATCATCATGAAGTTAAAAAATATAAATCTTAAATACATTATAATGCTTAGCAGAGCTACATTATCACGCTTAAGTTCCATTAATACTGTACTGTGCGATGACTCTGTAAAAAAGATTTCTATTTAAAAAGCTGGTTTCATGTTCTCCACAGATGCAATGATGAAATACAAGTGAAACAGTTTAAACTAGACAAATCGATGCTGGGAGTTTGGTAGCAAGCACAGTTAATAATCTAT